>NW_021133445.1:0-185431 GCF_004193835.3 Ostrinia furnacalis | reverse complement strand
ACGGTAGTAAGAAGTTTATGTACTAGAAAACATTTATCAAGCAGAGAGGAAGAGAAAAGTTGATGTTACAAGGCAAGAAATAAAGAAATAGCGATTGAGTACTAGGAATTCTAAATACGAGCTAGATTTCGCGGAGCGTGCGCGCAGCCTCTCGGCGTGGGAAGCAAAATCGGACTGATGAATGGAGAAAATCGGTGATCCACGATTGAGCGCCGATGACGCCCGAAACACGAAGATGAGCGAAGTATGTATTGTTTCAGTGCGAGCCCGATATCCGTGCGGCGGTATTGTATTTAAATGAAAGAAGTGCTAAATGATAGAAATTTTGTTTAGATACTGAAATCAATCGAGTTTAAAAACAAAATCTTGTCTTATCTCCTATCGAAAGTGAAGGAACAAGAGTTTGCCAGTGTGTTATTTCTAGGTGTTCAGTTTGCGGTAAGTTAAGTTTTATTTTAATAATTACTATCGTAAATACGTAAAAGTTATTAAGGTAGAGAGCTAGAAATGTAAGGAATAACGAACCTGTATGAAAGAGCATTATTGTCATCTGTTTACAGTACTTTTGAATGATAAGTAACTAGGTACAAGCTTATCACACACATAAAAGCATGGTTTAAATTTAAAAAAAAATGTAGGTTTTGTAAAATTTTTTATTTTGCGGAAGGAAGCAAATTCGTGTAAAAGGTTTTTTTATTAAAGACCTAGGCTTAATTAATTAGTTTTTAGAGCAAAAAATAAACTCGTAACGTGATAAGGTGTAAGTAACTAATTTACTCATTACATTTTTAGGGTAGATTTGGATTAAGCTCCGTCCAGTAGTCGTCGTTGAACTCACAGCTGATTGTGGCTGATAGTTGACTGACTCATGGGCGAGCGCGGGTAGTGGGGCGCGGGACGGGGGGCGCAGCGCTTGCCCGGGTCACCGGGTGAGCGCCGCGCGCCGTTTGCGTTGGGGGACTATTCTGCACTGTAGTGGTCGATTATGGAAATCGTAGATATTTAAAATATAATTTAAAAAAAATTTGAAGTCAGTTTTTTTGCTGATTCGTGATCAGAATAAGCTACTTAATCAACTCCCTAAATATGGCGGGTATTGAAATCAACACCCTGTATGTAAACAAATATGGCCAACTGACATTAAAACATTTTTAATCTGTGCCCTAGTGAGGCGACAAAACCTCTCGTTAATCGCGGATTGAAATTATTGTAGTACTTACGTACCTATAGAAAGAATTTATAATACTTTATAAAGCAATGCATTAAATAATTAGTAGTACATTCAATGAAGAAAAAATACATTGTTGATTAAGATCCTATTTAAATCTATTTAAATGCAATCAGTAATAAAAATGATTGAATAATTGAAATAAAATCGATTAAATTTACCGACTATTGTCTATGACTTACAGGTTACAACACTGATGTGTCAGAGACAACATGGAGATAACAAATAATTTTAAACTTCAAGTCAATTTGACAAGTCTCACAAATTTTCATCGTCCACATATTTTGCTAAAATAATTTGTTTAAAGATTGATTACAAACTTGTATAATCGTGAGAATAAAGTTGGTTTCATGGGCTTGTGAAATAATGTGTATGATATTATGAACACGTAAGTGATTATGGTGTAATTGTGTGCAGAAGTGTTTGTTTACATATAAGGAAATTTCTAAAGAATTTAGGTATAGTCACAAGGTTAAAAGTTCTGTCAATTTAGAAAAGTGACAATAGTTACAGTTAGGATCATGTGGTGAATAGACAATTTACTCGGGATTTTTTGTTTTCCACGGTAGTTGGAAGTATTTTGATTTAAAACAGAACAAAAATTAATGGCCGCTGCGCGCTTGGTCACAATAGGGATGTTTCCTGGGTCAAAAAGCAAGAGTTTTTATTAGTCCGTCAGTTAACTTATTAAAAAATACTCTACACGTATTTTTCACTTTTTCAAACTAATGAAAATTTAAAGAGATAAAGCGCGCCAAAGTTCATAAGAAGAGGCCCGTGACGTCAATGCGTGCATAAAAGTGCCGCACGTTGTGACGTCGTGCGGAACTCCAACGCACCATAACTATGTAATTATTTGTTAAATTGACAAATAAAAATATATGTGTCCAATATTTTTTGATATTAAACATAACGGACTAAAAAAATTTTTTTAGGAAACTAGCCTATAGCATTAACTTAGAGTCTTACGGAACAGTGGTAGGTGTGTGTTGAAGGAGGACCTAGAAATGTAGAGAAATTGACGATTTCATTTGATTTCACTTAGTTGTAACCTACTTTCTTGTGATTGTAGCATGTGAGACATTTGCCTACTATTAGGCCCACACAAAGGAAAGCTTTAGACTAAAGGGCACACTAATTACGACAGTAAATCAGGACCTGTTCGGTAAAACTGGATCGGATGGTAGCCCTACTTGCGTGTCAACCGTCTCAACTAGAGTAGATTCAAATTGTTAGTGTTCATCAAAATTGTTTTACCTCTTTTTGTATGAAAACGCAACATACAAACAAAATACGAAAATTACGGTTGACCCGAATATCGGCGATGAAATAATATGATTATGTACTCGTACCATTTACGGGCGTTTAATATTGACATATTAAAATTTGGTTACCCACATCGAATGGTTTACAGATCGCTCGATGTGGAGTTGTTTATGCACTGAATAGTCCACTAATTTGTGCTAAATTTAATTAACCATTTTATATTTCGTCAATATAGGCATTTAAAATATGATTCAAATTCAAGTCGAATTTATCAAGGCAGTGATTGGTTGGTTAGATAAAATATTTTGGATCAATTTCAGAAGTTTCTACATATTTGATATAACGCTACTTATGCGTTTAAATAAAGGTTTCGGTGGTCACCTTATCTGTCAGATATCTTTATTCGAGACCTGCTACTGCTAAACCATAAAATTGTTAGTCTAACAGATATCTAATCTAACATCCTGATATATACAGAGGATCGTATTCTGACAAGATAGATGAAGTCTTAATTGATTTAACTTCAATATTTATTGTGTGTACATTCACACTTGTCTTTACATAATTTGGACTTTTCGTTGTCAATAATTACAATCTCCAACAATTTGGTCTTAATAGGTATGCACGTATTTTTTAAAACACTTATAAATCGGAAGATAGCGCTGCGAGAGTTTATTTATTTTTCTCTAAAGATAGAAACTCGATTACACTAGGGCCGCGGCGTGGTAATGCGGTTACAGGCGAGGGATTGCAGCGACAGTTTTAAAATGCAAAATAGGCAAGTTTGTCGGTTTATTGATTGCACCAAGTCTGCTGGTTTTGATGGTTCTCTAAAGAACATTCGGAAAAACAAAACAAAATATTCAATTAGAAGAATCTAGCCGATCTTATCATAAAAAATCTAAAACTCGGAAGAGGACAGTTTGTTTGAAACAAATAGATGCGGTCATCAAGAAGTAAAAATAAAATAAAAAATACATTTTTCATTTTATTTTATTTAGAATAGGTATACAGGCCTATAAAAAGCCTTCAGGGAGCATTTAAAATCGATTGAATACAAGAAAAATACGATATAAAATCTCAGACAAAATTCCAAGTGAAAATAGGAAATACTTACAATCCATTTATTTTGAATAAGAATGGTGTATTTATATTTACTAAAGCTTCCCAAACATTGATTTTATCCATACAATTACATTACCAATCCGCCACAGCTGTAAATGCGATATAAGTATGCAGTCAACAGGTTATGTAGAGCCGCGGCTCGACTAACACGTTTTGCGGCGGCACTTCCGCCCCGGGATAGTTCCGCCCTGGCAATTGCCGCCCTACACCTCGGAATACAATCAGAAATGCTTTTGAATAAACTGAAATCGACCTTGAAGCGGCAGTGGGCTGATTACTGTCGAAAAAGTGGCTTACTGAGTACCCAAATATTAGTTTATCCATACGATTACATTACCAATTCGCATTATTATACTATGTCACAGCTGTAAATGCGATATACACAGTCAACAGGTTACAACGTAGAGCAGCGGCTCGACTAACACGTTTTGCGGCGGCACTTCCGCCCCGGGATGGTTCCGCCCTGCCAATTGCCGCCCTACACCTCGAAATACAATCAGAAACGTTCGTGAATAAACTGAAACTGACGTTGGAGCAGCAGGTTTCTGTCGAAAAAGTGGCTGGATCTACCTACGTTGTGTGCCAAGGTTAAGAAACGTACATTTGTCGGTACTGACTCCAAAAGTATCAATAATTTGTCCTAATACTTAAATAACGCACATATCTTCTTGTTAGTGAAGTAGTTAAGTTTGGAGTCAGTTAATTTAGTTAAAACTTATTTATTTCTTACTTTCTATTAGAGACACAATTTCGTTTACTTGGGTATTTTTTTTCAGTTATTGCGATTTATAAAGTTAACTACTATAAATCTTACGAGACAAAAATTAACCTTTCAAGACAGATAATAAATGACAAAAAACCGGATTGAAAATCTTTATTTATGAAGTTGGTTTATATAGTACTTTGTTCTAAATAGACGACTATAAAATTGGATCAAACAATTCTATTAGGTTAGCAGTTAACTGTAGTCCTATGTTTAAAGAAAGCCTTAAATAAACATCAAGGACATTACTCGAAATGGTTGGCGACCTTTCGTAACACTGTGGACCGACTTTACAGTATTTTTAGGGATCCGTGGCTAAATTCCAAATATATAAAAAATCCACTGGACAAAGCTGTACAGATGACAGCATAGAATACACATTAGGTACTAGCTGTGCCCGCGACTTCGCACGCGTGAAAATAATGAAAATAGTTTGAATAATATTTCCCGTTTTTGCAACATTGTTCTTTACTGCTCCCTATTGGCTTTAGGGTGATGTTATTATAAAGCCTTCCTCGACAATTGAACCAACACAAGTTTTTTTTCAAATTGGACCAGTAGTTGGAGATTAGCGCGTTCAATCAAATAAACTCTTCAGCTTTAATATTAATACAGTATAAGTCTTGATAAAGTGCACATATGAAAATAGGTGAAACTAGACCTTTTTCTCGTCGATAAAAATAGGTCTAGTTTCACCTATTTTATTATGTGCACTTTATCAAGACACCCTGTATAGCCTCTATTACAAATGCAGATGATATTGTATTTAGCTTGACATTCCGTCGTCTGTACATGCACGTGTATTACTAATTTGATGAGAGGAGTTGATTGGTCGTTAGATAATTGTATTGGTTATCGAATGGCGTTCTGCTTAGATGGTTGTGGTCATTGGTTATAATAGAATGCTATAAATAGAAACATTTCAAAACGATTTTCCAAAAGGCAATACAATTACATTAGCTTTCACGTAATTTTTATTTTCATATTTTAATGTTGATTAAATTAACAGGTAGCTAATTTTAGGTATCTTTTATTTGGTTCTGCTGTCACAAGTTTTGAAAAAGTATGGAAAAATAAATTAGTTGAAACAGTCGAGCCCTTAATGGCAGCATCAGCATACGCACAATTCACTTCTATGTTAGCTGTAGATTACGAATGAATAATCATCATCACCATCATCATTTCAGCCATAGGACATCCACTGCAGAACATAGGCCTCCCCCAATGATTTCCATGTTGATCGATTGACGAATCAATAATAATTGAACAAAAAAATAATGAATACGGATCCCATGTCGTCCCCGTACAATGGTGCTTGACCGTTTTTTATTCGTGATCAAGTTCATGTTGCGGTTTATAGCTCCCTTAGGACATTTGTTATTCGGCCCGAGCTGCGTGATAGCCTACTACGACTGTATCTACCTATGGCATCTCGCACTGAACTCGATGGAACTTTGCCATAACATGAACTAAGCTAAATATGCTTGTGTCACGAGTGAGCTCACCATAATAGTCACGAGTCGGCCAGTCTGACCCCTTCACCGTTCGGCTGTCGTGGCTTCAACTATGATGCAGATGGTGGAACCATGGTTTACCATTCCCCTGGGAAATTTGTTATTCGGCCCGAGCTGCGTGATAGTCTACTAAACTCTACTATGACTGACTCTACCTATGGTATCTCGCACTGAACTCGATGGAACTTGCCATAGCATGAACTATTCTATCGTGTCTCGTACTGAAGCTATGAAGCGGTTAGTGGAACCGCACCATATGTTTCTGTTTAGAATTTGGATAAAGTTCTCTTGGGTAACCTGACGTCATAATAAAAATTTCTAAAACCTCATCAGTACAGAGGTCTTACTCGTAGTGTAAGACATTATTTCTTTTTTTTTTATTCACAACGAGGAAGCTCTTGGCATGTATCTCACCTGATGGTAAGTGATGATCATACCGAAGGTGGAAGCGAGCTTCACCCGGAATCCTCAACCACAGAGGAACTGGCTATCTTACCTCTAACTGCCGGAACACTACAATCAACAATGCTGTTAACATTGTTATTATGGCGACAGACTTAGGTAAGATGGTGGTAGCTAGCCAGGCGGACTTAGAACAAGCCCTACCACCAACCAAACCGAACAGAAAAATCTGCCCCCACAGGGAATCGAACCCGGGACCTCTGCTTCTGAAGCAGGTGGTTTTACCACTAGACCACAGAGACGATTATTTCTTAACTTCGTAAATTTAAGCACCTATTACGTACGTATTCACAAACGATGCAAATCGAACGCACAGCGTTGAATAGAGCTCTGTGATTGGTTCGTGTGTCACCCTGTGCGTCCACGCGCACTGTGAGACCTCATAGTAATGTTTGTGAATAAGGGCGTTAGATTCGAGTATGACTGTTCTACACCTTAATCCGCGTCAACATAAACTGTCAATTTAGAGAGTACATAATAATATGTTAGCGGGTACATACTCATTGCTACGCGTGGTTTTACGTCGCAATTGACGTGAAACTTCTTGCGACTACGAAATCATGTTTTCCCGCAAGATTGAATGCAAACAGAATTTCCTCCCGCGAGTTACGCGGCAATTCGGAATAAATAAAGCATTCGATTATTTCGTTCACAACATTCGAATAAGGAAATCGATTTGTGATTTATTATTCACTCGTAATGCTTTGTCGTCCGAGGCTTAATATGCTTCGGCTATCGTATCATTGTAGGAATAAAGTCTCGCACCATTTACTTTACGAATTGCCTATTGTGATGGGTAATTATTTATTCGACTTTTCCTGATAAACGAGAAATGAATAAGTATAAAAGTTATTTTATTAATAAATAATGTCACGACAATGAAATAAATAACGCATGTACCAAAAATGTAAGTCTCATAATATTTTCCATAAAGCTACGAAAAATCCCGCTACGGATTCATAGAAAGTTATTTATACGCTACGAGAAGTCTGCTACGAAGTTTCGTAGCAGTCACGTGGCTGAATTTTCTTTTCACACCAAGCTCGGTACTGTGTACTCTTAACTGTAACCGTAACCGTAAACTCATATTGTACTATAACATATAAGGCTAAGTTTCACCAACTTATTTTAACCGTGACTATAACCTTAACCGATGTATTAGGGAGTTTGACAGACATTTGTTGTTTTTAAAGTAAGATAGTGCGACCCAGTCTAGGTGATTAATTATATAACCTTGATGTCATACGAGCAAGTGCTTTTTCTAGAAAAACAATACGAACTAATATGGCTTGTTATACATGAAAACACTGCAAGTAGTATTTCTGAACTTATATTTACTTACTTGGTTTACCTTGACAGATCCCAGATACGAGTATAATTTGTTTGTTAATAAATACGACCATATTTGAACTGCCTACGTTTACCTTACACAAGCTAATTGTAGCGTATGTTATTATTAAGCTTTTCAGGAAAGCGTCAGAGTTTTTTATAGACTAATTGCACTTAATTGCTTGTTTAGTGAGTGGGCTATAAAAGCCATCATGTCAAACGCGGCAACCGACCTACGCAGGTATACCGCAGTGTGTTAGCTTTGTGGCCTTATGACGTAAGTAAAAAACAGTTCTTGGAAAGTTTTTAAAATAATACGTATCTACTTAAAATGGATTGCTCAAAAGACAGCGAAAAGTCACCTAAAATAATTTCAAATTAAGTAAACCATACAGTTACAGTTAACTCGTACGTACTAAATGTAGTTAGTGTAGTATGTAATGAGGATTTGTCCGCCTTTTAAACGATGAGATCTCGTAATTATCTAGCTTAATAAGCTATTCATATTTATGTCACAAATTTCTGTTCAGGCCTTCTAGACAAAGTAACATGTGACTTTCGAAATCGAAACGTAGCGAAGTAACTACAAAAACAAAGCCGGATCGAAGCGATTTAGGAACGAAAACTTTAAAGTATAAGAGTATAAACTGTAAGAGTATTTTATTTTATTTTTCTTTATTAAGGAAACAAACAGCATGACTTTACTTTGTCTAGGCCCTAGACTCTACGGAGCGGTCTCCAAACTTTGAAGCCTTGGGGCTATAATATTTTTTTCGGTATGTCGTAAGGGCCATAACAATTTCAATTTTTTTGCCCATCTATGCAAATATGACATGGAAGTTTTCTCACAATAAGACTGTTCCAATGGTAGGGCCAAGATATGGTGCGTGCAGAATTGCGTGCATCAAGCATGCCATATGCCAGTCACTGGCGCACGTGACCCATTTGTTTGGCATCGGGCCGACGGGGCTGCGATTGGCCGCCACTTAACGATATTGCTGACTGGTAGCGAACCACTTATGTGGGACGTGGGACAACTCGGAAGATCTACTAGTTATCAAGGAAAGTTAGATCAAGGAAAATAAAGGAAGTTCAAGATATTCGTTGCATAATACGTTATTACGTACGTGTACGTATAATTTATTACGTGAAGCATTAATAGAAAACGCGACTCAAAAGTTGAGTTAGGTAGCCGATTTAATCGATTCTTTGCTGACCGATAAAAAATTATGTCGACGCCATAAAGTTGTATTCTTTAAAGATTTAAGTACAATTTATGATAAATAATTGCAAAACTCCGAGTATCACGTATTCTCCTCATCTTACAGTTTCATAACATCTCTATTACAAACTGACCATCGACTGACCAGACCAAACGTCTCTATTCCGCTAACAATACTCAACCACATCACTATTCCAACAACAGAACTCGGTTACTTAAAGCTCGCTTGCAATTTTTGCACTCGACTAAAATCCGATCAATTGAATACAACCGGCTGAGCTACGAAGCAATTACATCTAATGCGATTTTTATCAGTTGCCCGACAAATGACCGGCGCCGAGGGAGTGGGATGAGCACAAATTATTATTGTTGGCCTGGGAAATCTTGTGCGGAGTGTGCCATGAAAACGTAATGGACGCGCGGTAATGACAAAGTACTGTGTGAGAATTTGAATGAATTAGTGATAGAATAGATCCGACTGATTTTTCTGGCGAAAACAATTGCCTATCATAAAAATATGACGAAGATTGAGAGTTTGAGACCTTGTAAAGGCTGCAGGTGCAGGATGCAGGCCGCCTCCAAACGGCCAATATGGAAATCATTGGGGGAGGCCCATGTTCAGCAGAGAACTCCTGTGGTTGAAATGATGTTGATGGTAAGTGCGTAGAGCAAATTGTTTAAATAATTACAACGATAGGATCTAGTATTGACCTAATTAAAGATATCAAATAAAGAACCGACTGAAATGGATAGAAGAATAGAAACACAACGTAGATATTGTACAGTAAGCTTTATAATGTAATTTCAAATTGTAAGCTGCACAAAGTTGAATTTTAACTGTTAATTAAGCTTTGTAGATTTTGTCTAGGTTGAACCTAGTTACCTACAAGTATAAATAATGTATACGTTTCCATGATACTAGTTCATGAAACTATACATTCTAAAATCGCATCTATTAGAACCTCATAAGATCTAACTTAATTTGTCGTCTGTGCAAGTTATAGCAAGTCATAAAAACTTATACCATGAATCTGAGTAGGTTCTGAAGTATGTGTAGATTTAATGAATAAATAATACTGTTTTGTTGAACTTGATAAATAAGTTATGGTCGGTCGACTTGGGAAATCTACTGAAGTTATCCAAAATCGTATGCAAAGTTGTAATTTGTGTAACCTAAATTTAAGCTTGAGCTATTTGAAATTTGATTTGATTTTGTGTCATCTACATGTCATGATGATACAGTGCCTTAAGTGATATTTAGTTGCTAGTCACATACAAGCCCCGCTTAATTTGGAGTTACGTAATTAGATGATAGATGGATGAAATTAATTAAAAGTAGTGTACCTACTTACCTAATGTAACAGTGTGATCGCCGACTCTGAACTTGGGTTTTTGTGTTATTAAAATAGGTGGAAGTAACTTAAAATCTAACTAACTAACTATAATTTGATTTTTAATTAATATTTGTCGGCCGTTTGGTGTAGTGGTTCAGAACGGACTACTATGCCGAGAGGTCCCGGGTTCGATTCCCGGCCGGGCAGAAATTGAAATGATGAATTTTAATTTCTGTGACGGGTCTGGGTGTTTTCTATGTATAATATGTATGTATTTACAAAAAAAAAAAGTATTTAAGTATGTTTATATCCGTCGTCTAGTACCCATAGTACAAGCTTTGCTTAGTTTGGGACTAGAGGCGCAGTGTAAAATGTTCAAGGATGTTATTATTATTATATTATTATTATAATTCGTAGTAGTATGTAGTGTAGATGAAAATATAATTAGCAATTAAGTAGTATTACTGCGCACTTCGTAATAAATCAATGCCATTAGGATTTTTCTGATCTACTTTAGGTTTTAACTTTTATACTTAACTATTGACTACATCAGAAGTTAAGCTAAGTTATCTGGTATAGCTAGTTTTATTAGAAACTGACAAGTTTTCTAAAACATAAAGCTGAATAGCATCGACACAGCGCTGCCTACGTACGTATTAATTAAGTGATTTAAGTAAACTTAACTTTAAATTTGACGATTTATATTGGCGCTTACTTCAATACATGGCGCTCAAGCAAGATATACAATTTGTCAGCGCTCATTAAATAAACGATCAGTTTTTATTTTTAAGTTTCCCGTTCCCGTCCTAAATTGCTCGGGCACATTTTCCCTGGAAATTTGCGGCAGATGTTAGAACGTGTCTAGACATGAAAACTTAATGGACGGAGCGTAACGACAAAGTACTAGGCTGTCCGCACCAGTCATGACGTATTTTTAAGGATATGTACTAAAAATAAAAATAAATGCTTACTGGTCTTTAAAATATGGGGTCATTGAAAACTGTTCGTAGGTAACAACTAATTTGGTAACTAATATTCACTTCAACAAATATTGTTCTTCTGTGATTTATTTTATCACGTATTTTTAAGCAATGTTTCATATATTTTAAGATAACTTACACTTGAAATAACAAAAAATATTACCTATCAAGATATTCAATAATTAATTAGGTATACAAATAGGTAGGTTACTTTTCGGTAAAAGACAGAATATCTTTGATACAAAAATAATGAAGGATCTTTTGCACTAGATATTATACGAGTAGTTATATTTTTCTATAGTTTAAAATCCTGTCTTAAGCCGAGCAAAAGTGCTTTTAGTCCTTTACATTTTTAACCAAATACCGTAGTTTGAGCTTCATATAAAAGCTGTACCTATGTATATGCTGTAGGATATTCAAGATGCTTACGTTGGTTTTTAAAATTAAAGAGTAATTGCAATTGAATCAGCGCTTGCACGGTTATATTACGTATAATATCTATGTTTAAATAAATTTACATTCTGACATTTATAATAAAGGTTTGTTATACACAAAGTTTACGATAGTTTTGTTACAATGTGAGGAAATATGGAATTTTCATCATCATCATCTCAGCCATAGGACGTCCACTGCGGAACGAAGGCCTCCCCCAATGCTTTCCATGTTGCCCGGTTGGTAGCGTTGGTACTACCTTTACGATGTCGTCGGTCCACCTAGTGGGTGGACGTCTCACGCTGGACTTTTAATGTCTGTGAAATGTTGACATTGGATGAAGAAACAAATTATCAATGGGGTATTTTTCTTTCTTTATTGCATCGTGTGGCATTTTCAACCAGTTAGTTAACCTTTAGCCCAGTGGTTCCTAACCTTTTCAATGTCACTACCCCTGTGAACAAGTATGATAATTGAGTTTACCCCTAGCTAATTTAAAATAATTAAAACCACAAAAATCTCGGCGGTCTCCAGCGGCTCTACAGAATCTAAGAATTTCGTGGTGGGAGTAAATTTGCCCATCGTAAAATGTACTCTGTAACCGAAGGCATACGATACATTTTACGACGGCCTTTACCCCCACCACGCAATTTTTTGCTAAATAAGTTTGGCGCGGACTATAACGTACTATTATTTTGTTTATTGCTATTTTAATACTTTTTCGTGCCATCCCGTGTTACCCCTCTAGAATTTCCGTTTTACCCTGCGGGGGTAATTACCCCCAGGTTAGGAACCACTGCTTTAGGCCAAACAGAAGTCCTAGTATTTATTTTAAGCTTTTGTGATGGGTTAAGTGTTGTAGTTTGAATAGGCATTTGCCAAATGAATAGACAATAAACTAGTTCGCGGACAAGCGGCCGGCAGGAGGCCTCGCTGCGGTCTCGCAGGTAGGGTTGTCGCCTAACACTAAACTATACCATAGATAATTGTTATTGGATCATAATTAATGCATTGTCATGTAAAAAAAGCATTAGTTTCTACGAGGTATGGTCAGCTGAAGTCTGAGTAGAAGAAGTTTCTTCTGAACCTCGAACCGAAGAACCTCGTATTCACTAGTGATATTAGGACAAAATTGACTGATGTTATTGTAACGTACGTTAACGGTACGTGGAGGGCTAGAAACTTATTTTAAGAATGAGCGAATCACCAAAATAATGTTCATCATTTGTTCTTTGTGTCTGTCCCTCACTATAATATTATACACAGTACAAAACAGTGGACTAGTACTGTACTACTGTAGTAGTGTAGTCACGGGAAGAGCCTGGATGCGGGCAGCGCCGGACCATGCATTGTGGAAAACCTTGGGGGAGTCCTTTGTCCAGCAGACGTCATTTGGCTGAAACGAACTAACGAGCAGTGTTCAGCACAAATTATTATTTCATACACGTAGAATACAGGAATTGTAATCGCCAACCCTAGGTTTTCTGGCGCTATTTAGCAAATAAACACCTAACGGGGAAGTACCGCGAACCGCCGAGAGTTAGTTTGACCGAACGCGAATTAAACTAACCCACTAAAATCTATTGCATAATGAAACACAGACATTCGGTCCCAGAGCTAGACACACTTCCGATTTGATTGTTGTGTGAGAAGGCTTCCCATAAGTAGCTGGTTTGGTTCTCGACGCGTAAAATAAAACATTTTGTTTCTGCGTGAACATAATCCGTTTAGTGGTTCGATAATTAAGTAAGTAAATGTGCTCGTTTCAATAGCAACACGAGGCATATAAAGGTAGCTGTCTTTTGTTTTTATTAATTAAGATTAGATGATTTAAAATTAATGCCCGTTTTCACTATAAATCCCTAATTGTTAGTGGGTGTCACTTAAAATTAGGGATTGACGGTGAAAACGGGCATAAGTCTATTTATATTTTTAAAAATTCAACGTTTTTATATGTGTAAGCACCAACTTTACCTAAAAAACCTTCAATAGGCTAACGTAGACTCATAAAAATACCAGATTCGTTCTACCGGCCTAACAGACGCCTAGACGTCAAGCTTTTTCAGCGCTGTGATTTCGAATTTGTTTTGTGTCTTTATTTAAACTAGCTCAAACCGAGGGTAGTTTGAAGCGCAGTTTTAAATGGAGCCATTAAGCTGTCAAGTACCCAAACAGACGCAGCCTTCAACACAACGAAAGCATTTTAACTTGATGCCATTTAAACTGAATGTGCTTACCGAAATGGCTTTTTCGCGGTTCTTGTTTAATCCCTTTATTTTACTGTAGTGTTGCCAGTTACGGCCTATAGGGACGCGGTGTTTAATTTGTTTAATTTTTATACGACTAGTGGCAAATATGTATTTCGAAAGGGATACTAATGACATTTCATATAAATGTTTACTTGGCGTACTGTTTTATCTCTACTTAGTTTATACTAGGCTGAGAAAAAATGAAAATCGTGTCCAAATGTATGGAAAGAATGTGTTTGAATATTATGATTATCTATTTATTTCAGTCGGCATATTATACTTATATGAATTAGGTATGTACCTACGTTACCTAAGGATATTGAAATAGTTCTCTGCCCAATCAGGATAACATGCTAATCAAGTGATGTGATCAAGCAATAATAAGTTTAATACTATGCCTTTAACATATTAAGGGCTTATTTTTCAATCGTCGGATAGCTTTTAACTGAAGAACAAACTTGTCATTTTGACATATTCCCCATACTGAAACTGTCAATATGCCTAACATATTCTTCAGTTACAAGCTATCCGGAGATTAAAAAATCAGCCCTCATACAGCAAGCTAAAATGATATGCCGCTAAATAAAAACGCATACCGCCATCTGTTGTCGAAATATTGTCAACATGTTACTTATTTTTATAAGTGCTTTCTACCTATTTGATCCGTATCGCTAAATCTGTTATAAATTGCCACCATAGATGTCAACAGTAAATTGGTGTTGTCAGTTAATTTCAGGCAAATGATAAAACCGTGTTCGGTGATCAATCATGCCCTCGTTGATAGGCGCAGCGCACACGGAGTACTACATTATGTCAAAAGCCTTAGCTATACCACAGAATAATAATAAGTACTACATACAGAAGGTTTTCAAAAACGATATTTAAAAAAAAATATGTTCAATGTCGTTAACAAAATGGTGTAATTTAACTTGTCTCAAGAGTCGAGCACCATTTTGTTGACAAACGTCAGTGATCGGTACTGCGCCGAAGCCATAGGGCTGACTTCGATAAAATGATGTGTGACGTGAGGTGCCAAACTGCGGAAAATGGCGGAGGAAATACATGAATACGCATGAATTATATTTTGTTTCTATTAATATTTAGGCAGTTAAAATACTGCACAGTATTAGTTGCACCACTGTTTTAACATACATAGTTTATTGTCTTTAGAATGCAAATGGGTGAAGAATACACGTGCGTGCGTTAATGCTCGCTCGTGATTGTCCTGGTCGATTAAATATCTCAGGAGGTATAGTCGCGTGTGTTTTGTTTTCGATGCAAACTCGCGGAGATGAACAGGCCTGGTACTACATTATGTCAAAAGCCTTAGCTATACTCTGAGGGGCTACTCCGAAACTCTGTTTACGTAGTTTTAGGTCTATCTGTCACCGTCGCTCGCGCTGGCATCTCGCTCTGTGTGAGAGGGATAGCAACATTCGAAACTTCGGATAACGTTTATCGGAGTAACCCTGCATAGGGAAATTTTTAGAGGGAGTTAAAGAGGTCTGTACAGACGAAGTAGAAAAGTAATGCTTCTATAGTGAGAATAAGATAAGATAATCTAAATAATCGTAATATAATCATTCTAAGGCTGAGTTGCACCATCTAACTTTAACAGTAACTTTAACGATAACCGGTGTTTTTTGTATGGAGTTTGACAGATATTTGACGTTTGTCAAAGTTAAAATAAGTTGGTGCAACCCAGCCTCAGTACCTTTTTTTTATTAACTGCTGTGACTTTGTTAAAGCTAATTAAGAAAAGGCAGAAATAATAGAAAGCCAAAACACCAAAAATAATCCAACCTTGAAACAATGATCCGTTAAAATAAAGGGGTTTGCATGTCAAGAAGTCTTAAATCAGCATACCAATTCCAAGTTCCAAGTCAACTAAGCCAGTGAAAAATTAGAAAATCCGATCCATTAGAAAATAGTCGAGTGAGCGATTGTCCACGCGAGCGTGGCCCAACCGCCAATTACGGCAAATGCCGTTTATTTCGTGCCCTCGCTCGTTAAACCGAGAATGCCCTAGGGCTTGCATCTAGACTCTAGACTTCTCCTGGATTTGGTATTGATTAGGTAGGTATACTACCGGTTTCTCAGTGCAAATCGGTAGATTGAAGCGTAAATTGAGAGAAGTCAACAAAAAAAACGGGTCCTGCTAACCTTATTTTAATACAGCAAGAAAAAAAATCTGCTGTTCGATTTTGTTTATTTTTAAATCAAAATCAAAAATATTTATTCAATTTAACCACAAGTGGCACTTATGAACGTCAAAATATAGTAAATAGAAAAAAAAGGTAGCCCTTATGGGGCACTTTACATGTCTACTTACTTATCTTTTAGGCCCTATCAGCGTTTCGAGACAAAAATATGGCAAGTGCTGAGAAGAAACGCCGGAACAAACTCAGTCACCACTAGTTGCCAGTACTTAATTATTAACTAACGGTAAGAATAACCAAATTCAAGTACATCAAATATGTGCAGACTGTACATGACAGTATCTGAAAACATAAAAATCTAAGTAGTCCTCATAAAATATCATGTTGAAGAATATTATTTAATAATTGTAATTATATCATTATAACTGACGGACGTCTGCGCTGTTCTTGGAAACAATTAGGTTGTATATCGATACTCGAGTCACGTGGTGCAGTCATTAGCGTTACGTAATTACGCATGATCGGCAGCGGTGACGTGTCTCTGAGACCACGAGCATAGCCCAAATAATACAGCCAGAAAAATGAAAGAAAATGCTTCCTAAAACTGTGATTCAGAATTAATCACTTTAACATAAATGTAGGTACGGTTACGTTACGCGTTACGGCTATACTAATAATTACTGAGTACTGCATTGAGTTATGAACTTATGAGTCAGTGATACACATATACAGATTGACGTATTGAAAGAGATTGTGATAGATATGAGTCTAAGTCCTATATAAAAGCTATGATGTTTCGTAAGTTCAAATTAGTCCAATTAATATACAATATGTATTGTCCTAGAATGCTATACCAGTAACTAATGGGCAAAGCCTGTATTTTATTTCGGGTACTCTAATATTAAATTCGAGTCGAGTCACTAATTTGACATTTGAGTTCGATATGACTCTTGACAGTTTTAATTCAAGAAATGATATTTCGCGGAATCAAAGTATTAAAATCAACTTTTACGAATTAAAATTGGAATATATTTCCATCATGACCGTAATACGAATTAAAACTGTATGTGCATTTTTAATCACAGTCACGAATGGATGCATTAATTTTTAATTCCAATAAGGCATGTTCATAATATTCCTCGTAGGTGTGACGTTTGTATGAGTTGGTTTTGCTGATTCTTCTACCGCTAAATATGAATACTAGGTATTATTATATTATACCTTTAGGGTACTTAATGTGAAGCCAATTTGTGATCTCAACGTTAAGTTACAATTAAGATGAATTTTATATTTTGACAATGATGTCTTAGATCCGAGATTGTTGATTAGATTACGTTAAATGTACCTACTGAGCAATATAAAATTGTACTAGCATTGGACACGACTTTGAAAAAAATGGAATTTCTCTTTGATGCGGTCGACTATCTAAGGTCTCGTAGTTTAATAATTCCAACTTGCAAGTTCACCAAAATACTGAAATTTTATGACAAATCAAATAGTACAGTAAAGAGCTCTTAATTTTTCTATGTAATATTTGAACGCAGTGCGCTGGCTGTCCTTCATTCGCTGCGGCGATGTTTATCAAAGAACACTGGGAACATTAACTCGGCACACAAATAACTCGCTATATCCGATTCCGATTGTTGTCTCGTCATCCATCATGATCGAGTGGGCAGGTTTAAAAATAACGCCATTTTCCTCGGTAATGGCAGCCAGAGTGTACCTAGCGCCCGTATTCACAAACGATGCTTACTTAAGTGAAGTAAGAAGGGTCCAATGACAGTTTAACTTTCCCTTGACCTTCATTGGTTGGGTTTTTATGGCAGTCAAGCTGTAGATCCTGGCTACACGAGAGTTGCAGTGGTGGGAACGAGAGGTGGGAATAGCCCCGTTTTAAGTGAAGCAGCAAATCAAACGCACGTTGAATAAAGCTCTGTGATTGGTTCGTGTAAACCCTGAGCATCCACGCGCACAGTGAGACCTCATAGTAATGTTTGTGAATACGGGCGTAAGGATGTTTTTGACAAAAAGTATGTTTTCAAGAAATTTTCACTAACTTCATTGATAAATTAGACCAAAATAGGGTCAGTAACATAATTTTAACTCTTATGAAAATAAATGAGTAATATTCCATTTATATTTTGAAAGGGGATGTTTTGTAAATTATAGGGGTACAATACAACATGACTAATTAAGCGAACTTAATTTTGAAGGAATACTCACAGAATTTGTAAATGCTTTTATTTATTCAACAACTAATGTATAAATATCATAATAAATAGAGCGTTATTTTGTCGTAACTTACCATAACAGTTTCAATGTTGAGGTCTAAGAGCCTGCGTTGTTTGAGCATCTGGAACAAAACATTGAAAATTAATTTAAATGCTTTTTATATGATGAAAACGTGATAAATAAAATATTCGTAAAATAAAGCTCCTTGCAAACTGCGGGCATGCGCTCTTGCAATGCTACGAATCGAAGTCGTTGCGACCCGCTACGAGTTCGGTGAGTTACGAGTCGTAGTCACCACGCTACACTTCGAGTGTAGTTCGCTACGAGTCGCAGTCCTCGCGATACGCTACGATTCGTAGTCCTCGCGCTACGCTTCAATACGCTACGAGTCGTAGTCACCGCGCTACGATACGTAGTCGTCGCGCTACGCTTAAATACGCTACGAGTCATAGTCACCGCTCTACGATTCGTAGTTTCGCGCTACGCTACAATACGCTACGAGTCGTAGTCACCATGCTACGATTCGTAGTCGTCGCGCTACGCTACGCTGCGTTACGAGTCTCAGTCAAGTCATTATTGTATGAAAACATAAAAGTTTTACGGCACTTTTATGTGACACTGCTACTTCTAACTGACCGAAAGATTCATTATAAACAGTCTTTTTCAAGAAAACTATGACTCTTTCGTCTTTTACGCAGCTAATGATAAATAACAATGCGTATTATACTTTGTAGTGATAATTTTATATAGCAATTAAAACCACGTAACTTTACATAGTAAGAGGTCCAATCCTGGTAATCAGTTCTCCACACATGTGCCCCTGGGGGCTCATTTGCGCTATTGTTGTAGGTCCACTGCTAGACTGCTACCCTCGGGTATTGTTTTCACAGAGAAATTAGTTTCTATTCACAGGTAGAGATTTTGAGGAGTGGAATTGGTTGAGCGATATTTGTTTTGCTTCTGATTGCACTTTACTAACGGTAAAATTTACTTATTGTATTGGAAGTGGGTGTTTTTAATAAAAAATTAAGGAAGAAGATCAAAATAACTTGTTCTACATAATTATACTTAAGACCATACCATGTATCAACTGTCAAACGACACATGTAATGCAATAAATGATTTGATTTGATTTAGGATATTTGGCTTAAAGTCTTACTGGCTGAAATGATGAGACATTTAAAGCCTCGTGGTTCGAAATCGACTCAATTGGCTCAGACAATCTGGATTCGATTCCCAAATGAAACACAGAGTAATTGACTGGATTTTTGATTTGTATGGCTGCTTAAATGTTACATCGCAGATATATTTCTTAAACAAATAACCTCGTTAGAACCCATAAGACAGAAAATAATTCAATTTCATAATGCTGATGCTTTATATTCTTTTCTCATGGGAATATTAACAGCTTTACATTAAGGAAACCTTAGCCAAATTGATTGCACATTTACTTTTCCCGAAGGAAGAATATAAAATTCATGAAGAATACAAAATGGTCTCCACATTCATTTGTTAAATTATTTTTAATTTTGAAAAGTCGTAAGAAAAATTGGCAAAGCATTCAGCAATCTCTCCTGTTGATTTTTAGTTGGCCGATAGTTGTGTCTGATTTTAATTTGTGTGAAGAATAGGCCAAATCGAATCGGCGTAGTGTGCGCACTCCCATACATGCCCATACTGATCAACTGCCCGACTAAACTATCGGCCGACGAAAAATCAACGGTGTGCGCCTACTCTTAGAACAGTTAAACAAAACATCTTGTCCGTACAGTCAGCGTCAAATAGTTTGAGATAAATCCAATAAAAACGCAACACGTCTTTGTTACAATTGAAATAAGGTTGTGTTATCAACTGGCCCATTTTGGGTGTCACGAACTACGAGTATTGGACGCTGACTGTATTATAATCCAATTTTAGAATTACGTAACAAATATATTTGCCTAGGAATTACTTCTTGGTTAATAATATTATCAGCTACTTATGGTCAGCTAACTCCATCGTCATCTCAGCCATAGGACATCCACTGTTGAACATAGGCAGGGTACATAGTACGCAGAACTGACGGCCAATGGGGCAGCAAGGTTCCGCGTACCGGGAAACGTAGCGTGGGACTTCCACCCACAAGGTGGACTGATGACAGCTAGCTTATTGTATTGTAATTCGTTCGCAGGTACAGACTGACATGCCGGGCCCTCCGCCGGCGTACGACACCGTCGTCGACGTGGAAGGACCTTCGAACTTTAAGGAAAGCGTAGACTTACAGGTCAGTTTATTATCAGTTTAGGAAATTAGACATTATCATCATCATCATTTCAGCCATAGGACGTCCACTGCTGAACATAGGCCTCCCCCAATGCTTTCCATGTTGATCGATTGGCAGCGGTCTGCGTCCAGCGCTTAGACATTATAGTAGAATATAATGTCTAATTTCCTAAACTGATTTTGCACGTTATTTATTTTGCTTTATTTAGAAGAAGACTAGATTTATGGATTACATTTAGGAAAATAATTGATTTTAGGTTAGTAATGATAATGAGATGGTAATTGAGAGAGTCGTTGTACCACAGTGGAGACTAACCCCCGATTGTTGAATTAAGATTTTTAGCTTGAGTTTAATTTTCATACATAAGTAGAAAACTGTCACGAAAGTAAATGATGATGATTATTTACTGACTTTTAGTAAAAAGTAACTAAACTAGAGATAACATGTTATAACTAAAAATAAAAAGTAAAAAAAACTAAAACCCAACTACGACAAAAAACGACGCTAAAAAAGTATAAAACAAGATTTTCAGAATACTGAACTGAACAAAGTTGCTAATGTAGTTGCATAGTAATTTTCATGTTTGGAAACCGCAGTCACACGTTATCAAAGTGCTATGGTAGGTAGGTATATGTAACGTGTGACTACGCCTTTCCAAACATGAAAATTACTATGCAACTACATTAGCAACTTTGTTCAGTTCAGTATTCTGAAAATCTTGTTTTATACTTTTTTAGCGTCGTTTTTTGTCGTAGTTGGGTTTTAGTTTTTTTTACTTTTTATTTATTATTTGTACCATTTTGGTGTTAAAGTGTATTTGTGGCGCATAATATTAACAAAAGTTAAATTGATGAACTAATAAGTAGTAAAGAAGCAATGAACGAAAAGATGTGAATTATATGCAATCAGCCCATGAATACAGGTAAAGTCACGAGCAAATGCTAGTAATATATATATTTTCAAAATGTACAATTAAAGCCCTTTCAAATGATACCAAACACGGCATATTTATCTTAACTTTATTTTTTTACTCTGTATGTTTTGTCCGCTAGAGGGCGCCACATTAGATTTTGTGAAACCCCATATAGCCTATAACCAGCGGACAATTAAGACGCTTCTAATGGTATGTCATTTGTCAAATTCTGATAAGTAGTTTAGAAGTTACGAGGGAACAGATGAACATACATACATACATACATACATACATACATACATACATACATACATACATAGCCTGTCAAAATCATAATCCTCCTTTGGCTTTGCCGTAGTCGGGTAAAAATGGGTTTTAAAATCATAATAACATAATCCAATTTTTCATTGTTTCTGGACTTACAAGCGAATAAGGTTCAAAATATGGTGGGAACTACATTCCTACTGCCTTTCAGAGTTAACTGTAACAAATATTATGTTCTTCTTCCAGGAGTTGCCACGGGAGCCGTGTGCGAGCTGCAAGCTGGATCGAGCCGACGCCGAGCTGCCGTCCTATGAGGCAGCTGTGCTGTTGCGTGATACCAAGTTATAATAATCGTTATTACCACACATTAAGGGTCATAGTTGAACGGTATGTGACACAACCCTGAAACTGATAGATAAATGTTAATTACGGCTGAAAGTTAATGCGATGTTTTAGGCTTGGAATTTTGATGTTTTGGAAAGCGGCTTAATTTTTAGGATTTTGCACCAAAATAGTCTGAATTATACAAAAAAGAAATGTCAATATTTTTTATCTGCGACCCTGTAACATTCATTTTCAATATATCGCGCTAATAAACTTTGGAAACTACTATCACAGCTCATATATATACTGTGCTACTATTTAGGGTTGACAGGTCTAAAAATATCAAGTTAGTTTGATTCAGTTTAGAAAGACTGGTAAAGAAAGATAAAGAAAGATAACTATGATCTTTTCTAATTTAATAAGATAATTACAGTAATACGAGCATAATAATTAGTATAGGTAGTCTGATTTTGTTGAACATAGGCTAAAAACATTCACAAAGCTTTATCACGTAACCTACCGGGCTAAGATGCGCGCTGTAATTATCATGTAAAACCGATAAAATTACTCGATAAGAGGAATTCAAGAGTACTTTTATCGATTTTATCTTTGGCGCGTATCTTTGCTCTGCTGGCAACCCTAGTTCCAGGTGTTGTGTCATATAAAATAAGTATTTTACGATGGTAGTTGGGTACACAAAGGACCTTAAATTAAGAGCAGTTAGGCCATAGTTTGTAAATGTTACATGTCAATTTCACGAGTAGATTTTTGCGCTTTTTATTTCGCGGGACAGACACTACAAAAAGAGGAGAAAAATTCATTTCTGCTAGCTGCCGTTTTTAAAGGCATATTTTGTTGCACGTTGCAAAAACAGAAATAGACGACAGAAGTTTCATGTTATTTTATACGAAACATGATATTGTGATGTACAGACGACGGCACGTCAAGGTAAACACTGTGGGGTCTTATGCAGTCGTAATAGATGCGAATTTGTAACAAAAATGGGTAGTCTAATGTGCTGTCGCCTGTACTTATTTATATTAATACTAGTTTTATTTATAGTCAATAAATACAATAATAATATTTGTCTTTTGAATCTGTACATTTCTTAAAATCGATTTATTTGCACTTTGTTTGACTCATATGTTTGCGTCAACACTAGTGGTTTTTATTTTATTTTTATCTCTAAATATAGTAAACAAGTTACAACTAATATGCTATTGACGTTAGCACTACAAGACATAATATCAGGTATGAAAAACAATGTCAGAATAACAGACGTTAATTTAAAAAAAGTTAGTTATTTTATGAACATGCTGATGTAACAACTACACTCACACATTCTTCTTTATACGCCTATTAATAAGGTCTAAAAAGTTTTCCCTAAATTCCTTTAACCATCCTGTTATGAAGCCAATGTTTGCAACTTCTTCGTGCAGGTGACACGAGAACAGTTTCCACCTATACATACATACGAACATAAAATAATTTCATCCAGATAAATGTCACGAATTCCTAATGCCACGCGACTCATCGGTGAGCCTCGGACATTTACGTCTATTTTCAGTCAGTAGTGTCTCGGCAGTCAAGATTTAAAGGGACACATTCTTAATTATTTATGAAGTTAACAATACCCCGTCGTTCATTCTTTTCTAAGCATTGTGTAAATGTCAGACTGAAGACGAACACCCCAGCTAAGTCCTTCTTCAGGAAACTCCACCATTCATCATACGTGTCGCGTGAAGTAAATCGAGTGGAGGGGTGTGTGCCCCGCATACATCACTTAGGCGGTGACCACACTTGCAGCACTAAATGATTTGATTCGGAGTTGGAATCAGAATTCAGAAGGATATTCCTTCACATTAAGGGCCTTGTACACCATCTCTGAGTAAAGTATAAAGTATCATTGCTTAAAGTCACCAGTAGCAACGAAACCCAGATTCTGACAAGACTTTGACGTTAAAATACTTAAGACTTAAATACTTGATATTTTACTTGATACATGCTAAATAAATAGTGTTAATTAGGAGGTAACTACTTAAAACTTTACTCGGAGATCGTAAAAGAGATATGTTTTATTACTTTTGGTACGACAGTAGGTAAAATTCGAAAAAACAACAATAAAAAACGAAGGATTAGTTGTAGATGGCACATACAGCAGCCTACTTTTCCCCCTTATAGTATATCCAGTCAACAAAGAATTAACGAATGTGTTATTATTTCGCAAGTATTGTAGTTACTTATGCTAACGGGTCCAGTAGAGTAACATAATATAGTTTACCTGTAGCAATATTGTGGCATATTATAGTACAAAGGTATATACTAAGCCTTACAGCACGTGACCGCCATGCAAATGGCCGATTACCTGGATCTCTACACTGATATCTTGAGAAAGTGAGATATCAATTAATTACGTGTTATTACTACTAAAAAGGTTGCAAATGAGTCTGGGGATCGATATAATACTCGAATGGGCGTACGATTTGTTTTATTTTTGTACTTTCACAAGCAAGAACTTGACACACTTATGAATAATTCTACAAGTAGCTTCTAACTATAAAAACCATAAGTCCAGAGTGAAACTAATTGTTGCAGCGCCATTTTGCATTCAACTGTACAAAAGCTGTACGAATCATCACCCATACAATTTATAGTGACAAACTCAGCATCATATCCGCTACAACCGTTTTAGTCATACACAAGCAAACAAAAAACAACCTTTACCCTAAACGCAATCACCTCTTTTCCGTTAGTAAAAACAATATTTTCGTACAGTTCCAACTCCAAACGCAATCTTGATTGTTGAATACGATTTGAAAGTGCCGGATTTTATGCCCGGATACAAGACAAAGAGGCGGACCCGGATATCCGGGAAAGCCCGGACTTTACCGCACAGCATAGCATAACGGCCGGGCCACGTTTAAAAACCGAGTGTCATACTTTTTGCATAGAAGGAATCGCTGCGGCCTCAGATATGACGTTTCTATTTCTAGGTTTACTCAAAAAGTCCTTTAGTCCAGTCAATGAATGCCTTAACGACGGTGTAGAGAGAAATCCATGGAACACAATTTCTGACCTCGGGACTTTATTTAGCCTAGTTGGGTGGTGAACATAGCAAAAGTCCCCGCCCTTAGCCCTTGAGCCGGCGGGGAGAGGGGGGTTTAAAGGTACCACTTTTCGGTTTTTCGCTTAATCCTCGGAAACTATGCGTCCTAGAGACATGACTACTATGAACCAAAAAAAGCTTATTCAATTTGCTACAGGTGAGACACTCAAGTTTTTCTATATCTTGTATAGTTTTTGCGGCATCTGCTCCAGAAGGTCTGTAAAATTGGAAATTTTATTGTTGTCTTACATGTTCCTTTCAGGAGAAAATCGACTAAATCAACATTGAGCAAACACTATAGACATGCGGGAGCATGTTAAGCCTAGTTCCATGGAGGGGACTGCACCGTGCGTATATTTAGACGAACCAATTAGAGCCACTTTTGACTCCTCATCATTCAAAAACTACTGTGCATTAACACTTCAAATTTGGCTCATGTATTGAGACTTGCAAGATGTACATCAGCTTCAAATTTCATAAATATAACTCAAACGGTTATTTAGGTATTGACGTTCAAAAATCTATATTTAGAGCACTACTATCTATCTATCACATGTGAAATGTTAAAATTTACTGGTTTTTTATTTGTTCCTTTGTATTTACATAACTACCTTTCTGGATGCCAAATTTGAACCTTCGAGGTCATCTGGAAGTGGTTAGAATTTGGTCTATAGGTCAGACATGTAGATTTTTGGACGTCAATATCTAAAGAACCGTTTGAGGCAGATTTATGAAATTTGAAACTGATGTATATCTTGTAAGTCTCAACACATGAGCCAAATTTGAAGTGTTAATGCACAGTAGTTTTTGAGTGATGAGGACTCAAAAGTGGCTCAAAGTGATTCGTCTAAATATACGCACGGTATAGTCCCCTCGCTGGAACTAGGCTTAACATGCTCCCGCATGTCTAGAATGATTGCTCAATGTTGATTTAGTCGATTTTCTCCTGATGGGAACATGTAAGACAAAAATAAAATTTCCAATATTACAGACTTTCTAGAGCAGATGCTGCGAAAACTATACAATTTATAGAAAAACTTGTCCATCTCATCTGTAGCAGATTGAATATGCTTTTTTTGGTTCAAAGTAGTCATGTCACTAGGACGCATAGTTTCCGAGGATTAAGCGAAAAACCGAAAAGTGGCACCTTTAAACCCCCCTCTCCCCGCCGGCTCAAGGGCTACGGGCGGGGACTTTTGCTATGTTCACCTTCTAACTAGTCTAAATAAAGTCCTGAAGTCAGAAATTGTGTTCTACAGTTTTCCATCTATAATGCTTTATTGACTGGACTACTTAATGAAAAGTCGAATCGAATATTTTACTCGGTTAGTTTAAAAAATGCATCATTTCCATCCCTTCAAACGAGTTTGAACCTAAATTGTACGTTATGTTGTTTACAGTAAAGAGTATTTATGCGTTTTATTGTGAAATTTTCAATTCCCACATGTAATAATATAAAAACCCTGAAGAAGTATGGATGTATTTTGAATATAATATGGACAGCTATAGGTTTGCTCGTGTGGCATTGTATTTATTTATTTATTTAATAGTTCATACATACACAGGTTTATGTCTTAATCCCCAAAGTGGAATCAATGTAATAAATATAATTGTGTTATTTATGTCAGTTTAAGGACTCTAGTATCAATTCTAATTGATAAGAAGTACTAGTAGAACAATAAAACAAATAATAGTGTACAAAAATTGAGTATATTGCAATTTTATTGTAATTTAACATAGACAATGATTTTGTTTTGGCGCTACTAACTTAAAATATTTGTTTCGAAGGTTTTAAAATCGTGGTTCAGTTGTAATGACAATGTACTTATTTAATTGAATAAAAATAGAATTATAGATTTATGTTACAGTTAACACCTGAAGTTCACCGAGTTAGAAATGAAATAGATACCCAATTCTATTCTAAAATACTTTTACTACATTCATAAAATCATCACGATCTGTGTTAAATCAATTCCACTTTGACAATAGAAAAAGGTCAAATTGAATTTGATTTACATTACAAGTAACTAACTAACTACCTAGGTATATTAACAGAAATTGCGCATGCTTGTATTATTGAGTGGCAAATGCTATAAAATTATATTTTTAACACACTAACGTGGCCTATACCTATTGTTAATTACACACACACACACGTGTGAAATAAAGTATCAAAATGGCTTTAAATTGCCTTTACCTATTTAATTTTTAGCCAAATAAATACGAAACATTGTTGTAATAACGTTCTCGCGTTATTACAGCGCCAAATTGGCCAAATTATGTATTCTTTCAAATCTGTGGTGAAAAAATATCTGTGGGCCGTTTTTCACAACTTTTTTTTGGAAGTATAATAAAGGGTTTTAAATGAGGCATCTGCATAAATTATTGATCTCAACTCGATAATATGTATGTAATAATTAGGACCTCTGTAAAACATAATCGAGAAAAAATACACTAATATTAAAATCAAAGCATAGGTTACGATGCTGATAGGTAGATAGTGTAGTAATATTATAGCATATTGTTTGCAATTTTCTTAGTTTATGAGTATTTTCACAATTACCTTTTAAGCACTTATTTATTACAAATAATAAGGAATTTTATTGTAAACTAACCAGAATTTCCTGATAATTTCCGATAAGTCCTTTATCGTTTATGTTTGTTAATTAACCCACAAAACACTTTTATCGTCTTTTAATGTTTCATTAATTGTAAGATACTCGTTTTTCGGTTTTTAGTGATTATCACACTTTCTCGATGGAGAAATTAAGGGAAATAATACTGATTTATTATTGAAAAATGTTTTTTTTTGTTAACATAAAAAAAAATAGGATTAAAAGTAAATTAGGACAATAATGATATTATTTAATTTTGTACTAGCGTATTCATCTCAGCATTTGAAATGTTCGTCTAGTGCCAAATTACCGCCAATTTGAATATTATTTAATTTATTTTTAATCACATACAATGAAAATCCTCTTAATAACTTTATAACGATTATTTTAACTGTAAGGTTTAAAATTGACAAATACGTTACGGGTGTGTGTTCATTCCGTCTTAATTATATGCAAACATTACAATCGCTTTGTTTATTAATTAACTTTATTTAATTAATTTACTTTATTTAATTAAGTTACCTAATTATCACGTTATTTATAGCGTTAGCTTAGATAATTAAACATGTATGTACGGTATTTTATTTTATGCTACTAGATTTGTTTTTTTTAAATAAAGAAATAAATGAGACACCAATATTTGGTACTTTTTCCAACCACTTTTAGTTGTCTATTCCGGTGTAGAGAATGCAAAAGGTCATAGTAAAAAAAAATAAAGAGACGGAAGATTCTTTTAGGGGAACCCATTTTATCCCAAGCTATGTCTATGAAACTTATTTTTTTTAAAGAATAGTTTTGATATTAGCAGACTTTTTATGTTAGACCGATCCACGCAGACAAAACCGCGGGCAAAAGCTAGTAGCAGTACTACCTAATATAAATTAACGTGGTTTTCTTGGCTGGATAGTTCAGACAAAGACATCGGATTCACTGAACAATTAAATTGTTTCTTGTTGCTGCTTACAACTCAAGATAATATTCAATTTTCATTGAATCTAATTTCATAAATGAGTTAATCTTCTATGTGAAAATACGGATAGAGCTCTTTATTTTTACGCTATGTTGACGTAAAGTAGGTAATGTATTGCATACCTGTTTATTATTAGATACCCATCTTTTCCTAAGATTTAAAAAAATAGAGCATTTTATGGATTTGTTAAGTTGGACACCAGTGTTTGCCCTTATTTGTTACTGTCCAGTGTCCACACAGAAGACCAAAAGTCAATTCTATTAACATTAACAAAAAGTTTAAAATAAAATCCACCATTGAAAGCCTACCCTGAAATGAAAACTCTTTCATTCAGTTATGGCAAAAGAATCGAAGCAGAAGAAGTTCCATTGAGACCCGTTTAATATACTAATGCATCACCCGCGGTCATCCATCGATGCACTTTTTATATCGAGTCGATTCATCGAGCTTTCCACCATTAAATGGAAACAAAACTGAACATGTAACGGTTGTGAATAAAACTGTTCGAAATGCCTTTCAATTCATACAGAATGTGAAAAACAAAATTCACTGAAAAACGCAAGCAAGTGGACATATTGACTAGGATTTATCGAGTAATCGCAAAGGACTTCGCAATTAGAAATGAATTTTGAAAAAGACTACGATTGGTGAATTAAAGTAGGATAACTAAAATACCACCAGTTATGAATAGGCACTTACAGGGCAGATATGTACCATCCTAGACTGCATCTTATTTTTTATTTTTTTTTTATTTGTGTTGAGCGGCTATTCTAGTTCAATAAAGTCCTAGTATCACTGCGACCGTTATCGATCTATTGTGATCGCCGCTGTTTTCCTTACAGTTCGCCTCCGAGTCCTGCATCCATTAGGAAGTGCAGTATCTTTTGGGGGGCGATATGTTTTACATCTTGTGGGCTTAGGATGTGTTTGCCCAGGTGTAAGCTCCGCTTGCGCATCAGAGGTCCGCAGTCCGTGAGCATGTGTAGTGGCGTTTCATCTGCCTCTTGGCACATCCTGCACGTTCTTGTTTCGGACAGTCCCATAGTGGACAAGTGCTTGTTTAAGCTGCAGTGTCCAGTGAGGGCTCGAACTAAGATGCGCATTTTGGTCCTACTCAGTCCTATGATCTGCTTAGAGCTTTTTCGATCATAGGCTTTTATGAGAGCTTTGGAATGAGTTAATCCTGGCGTGTCTGACCATGCCATAAAGGATTTGTTTAAATAGATGTTCTCCAGGGTCATTCGAGCGAGACTTTTGGGAACACCACAAAAGGGTTCTGGACCATATTGTGTTCCCTCCGCTCCCGCTCTGGCTAGTTCGTCGGCATTTTCATTGCCCTCGATTCCCGCATGACCTGGAACCCATCTCAGCGTTACTCTGTTTCGTTCTCCTAGAGTATTTAGTCGACTCATGCAGTTTTCTACCAACTTTGAGGTGATTAAGTTGGAGTTTAAGGCCAGCAGCGCGGCCTGACTGTCTGAGTTAATGTAAATTATGTGGTTGGCATAATTTTTTCGCAGGTTAGCTTCCGCACATTCAATAATGGCGTAGACTTCTGCCTGAAAGATAGAGGCAAATTTGCCCATTTAGAGAGGGTTTGACTAGTTTGTTCAACTGTCTACGCCTGGTAAATGGAATAATGACAGTTTTATCAGCGTTAACTGATAAACTGTTTCTTTTGCACCACCCACCTATGGTGTTTAGCGCTCTTTGCATTATGGAAGATATTGTACTTTGGCAGAAGCCCCTTACTATGACAACAAGGTCGTCAGCGTACCCTTGAGTGTCAATGTTGAGGTCGGCCATTTTATACAGTAGTGTATCAACCGCCAGAGTCCAGAGAAGGGGCGAAAGCACGCCCCCTTGCGGGCATCCTCTGGTGGTTGTAACTTCCATAGTGGTTTGAAGCAGAGATACCTTAGCTCTCCTGTTGGAGAGCATCGACTCCACCCATCTCGTGGTCGTCAGGTCAAGGCTTTTTGCAACCAGACCTTCGACCAGCAGTGTAGTAGGAGTGTTGTCAAAAGCTCCCTCTATGTCTAGAAATGCGCAAAGCGCGATTTCCTTGTCTTCCAGTGCCTTTTCGACCCTGTCAATCAGGCTGATCAGGGCTGTTTCCGTAGATTTACCTCTGCGGTAGGCATGCTGTGTGTGGTGAATAGGTTTCGTTTTTGCTGGCTCTGAAGATTTTGACCAGATGTGGAGTGAGGATTTCCATCCCCTCCTTCAGTTGAGCAGGGAATATGTTGTCCTCGCCACACGCTTTATATGGTTTAAAGGAGCTGATGGCCCATTTTACCTGGTTGGGTCTTATGATTATAGCAGCCCTCCGCCAGTCGTCATTCTTCGGCCTGCGAAGGTTGCTATGTGTAGTCGCCGAGCAATTGCTGCCCACCGATCCAGGGAAGTGGGTTGCTGCCAGCAGCTCCAATGTGTCGTTTTCACATGAAGTGAAAGTTCCATCGGGTCTTTTCAGAAGCCCAATCTGCCTAACAGGAGTTTTGGAGATCATTTTTTGGAGTCTTGCTGCTCGAGGAAGACTTTCGACATCCTCGCACAGTTTCCTCCACGATGCTCTCTTTGCTTTCCTGATCTCAGTGTTATATTTGGTTAGAGCTTTCTTATATGTGTCCCATTCATGGGATTTTTTAGCTCTATTAAAGAGTCTCCTGGTTTCTTCTCGTAGCTTTTGCAGCTTAGAGTTCCACCATGAGACTTTACTTGTGGATGCTTTGGTTTTCACAGGGCAGCTGTCTTCGTAGGCTTTGGTTATTCCTACTGTGACTATGATTTTTGGGATCACATCAAGGTTGGTTTTTAACTGGTCCCTGAAATGGTCCCAGTCAGTAGCCCTTGGATCCCTGTAGGTTGCATCTTACTTCAGGCGCGGATCCAGCCCTCAAAAAAGGTTGTGGCCTAAAAAAGCCACCAAAAATTAACAAAGTGAGAGTTGGATCACTACATGCCCGGACATACATACATGCCTATATCTTATCAATAGATCATAATTAAAACAAGCAAATTAGGGTTGTGGGCATGCCCACAGTGCCCACAACGGTGGATCCGCGCCTGTCTTACTTAACACCAGGTGCGATTGCGGTCCTGAAATACCTGCCTTGTCTTGCATAAAAAAACAATAGTGGTGGTAGGGCAAGCTATATGAGCGACCTGGAAAGGGAGTTTGTACTGAATAAACTATTTGATTTGATTTGGATACGGAATACGGGACGCCTTTGTCCAGCAGTGGACGCCATTTGGCTGAAACGAACGAACTAATAATACGGATAATAACAGCAGTTTTATCTACTATAATTTTCTCTCTTACTATGTACCTAATTACCATACATTAAAATTATCATGTAAGTAAATATCAAACCTATATTGATAGATAATTTTATAGAAACTAAAAATATAAAAATAATGTCAGATGAGTAATAGCGATCGTCGAATGTTTCAATTTTATAGCTGTGGAAAAACACCAACGCTTTATGCAAATGGATGAGAAATACAGATGGGGCGTGAACGCTGGAAATCAACTCTGATTGAGATAAGTGCGAGTATGAAAATTAAGTTGCAAATAAATCTGTATTTACGAACGGAATCAACGAATCCAGCTTCTTTTATTTTTAGATTTAAGGGAAGACTTATTTCTGGATAATGAGGTAAAAAAATACTCGAACATTGTTAGCAGAGCTGTCGTAGCTGTGAAAGCTGGTGTTAATTTATAGTATGTGCTTAAGCTCCTTAGGAGTGGTTTTTTATTTACAATTCAGATACAGTTCTCTTTTAAAAATTACACACGAAATGAAAGTTTTGCAAGTGTTGATTTAATGCATTTCAAGCGAAACGTACCAAAAAATCAGCAAAGAAGAAGAAAAAGTAGTCATAAAGTCGTAATGCACAAGAAAATTTCTTTCGCCAGCTCTTCATAACAGCCTGGCAAGTTTAACGCCCCGTCAAACTAGATTTTATTGTGGAAGTTTGGCAAACGACAAAAATATACGCCTCGGAGTGAGCCGCGGACGACAGCGACAAGTTTTTGGCGCTAAAGTTGCACGCCGCGGCACGCGTTTTGAATACTAAATCTGGGGTGAAGCTTGCTCAAAAGATGGAAAAAAATGTTTAGGTACTTATTTAGACTGATATTTTTTGTAGTTCTACTTTACATGAAGCCAACTTTGAGTACTGGCTATATTCTAAGTATTAAAAAAGTAAATAAAAGCTTGCAATAAATAGAAGTCTTACTAGAGGATAATTTTGTTCTGGCTAAAAGGTGTTCCTCTTAGCTAAACTACAGAAAAGTAGGACGTTACATAAATGTAATAATTTGACTCTTTAAAAAATACTTATAATCATTATCGGTTTAGCTAACAGCAGTCTACAGCTAGACGTAGTCTCGCCCAAAAAACCGACATACCTACTTATGTATAATTTGAAAAATTTACGCAACATTTGTAAGGAAATAAGTAGGCAATGTCCACAATTTAAAAAGCAAAGATATGCGTAGTCCATCAGGTATGCTCATTTATTTAATTTACCTACTTACTGAGCTGTTACATGAATACTATAAATGCTTTTTATTCCAAAAGGATAGTTTTAAAGCAAAATACTAGAGCAAAAGTGAATCGAATTCCTATTTAGAATGCCTTGAATGCTAGATTTTTCAAATTGGCAGACTAGCTGACCTAGACAAGTGATACCGTTAGCGAAGAATCTAAACTTGTCAGGTCACAAAGTTTATTAGCCTTTTAAATATGATATGACGATATATCACTATGGAATAAAACCAGTTAAAAAGAATTTATGATGTTGATTTCGAGACAATCATTTTAGTGTAGAAGCAGCAAATCGAACGCACAGCGTTGAAAAGAGCTCTGTGATTGGTTCGTGTGTCACCCTGTGCGTCCACGCGCACTGTGAGACCTCATAGTAATGTTTGTGAAAACGGGCGTCATACTGGGTGAACAAACAACAGGCCTGAATCAAGTTATTGCTCAGCAGGTAAGTTTGTGAACTTGAGAAAATTTTCTTTTCAATATTTTTTTCATTTGAATAAAATTTCCTCCTATCATTTTATGTATCGCCACTTCTGGTTATTTTTACTGCCCTTAAAATTGAGACGCGCCTTGTAAAGGGCAACGCCATTGTTTGTTAAGACCACTTGTCAATCACAGACAAAGGACGTGTATAGGGTCCATGTACACCGCGGTTTGCAGGTATTTTCAGGTATTTCATTCAAGAACTCGTCGTGTACCTACTGGTTGTTATTGATATTAATGTAACTATGTAAGCAAATTAATCTAGGAGGGCTATCATTTTTGAACTGAACAGTTGGCACCACTGGCGAGTGACAGGACTTTACAATGGCGCTATCCTAGTGAGAGCAAATGAGATAGTCCTTCTACCGCTTCAGTCCTCACCTGCCTAGGATGCGCACTGCGAAAAGCGGTTATCACGCTATTTTAACAATTTTGCCCATACATTTTGACGTCGATAAGAGTATATCACGGCGCACATTCTAGCCCGGCAAGTGGCGTCACTGTCTTAGCCACTAGCAAGTGACATGACCTTACTCTACACTGGTGAGCCCTAAAACGATATTCAGCAGCCCGGCAGGGCAGCAGTGCAAACGCATGATCGTAAAACACGTCGTTGAAACGGAAAAAACGTAGTGTGCATGGACCCTTAAGGTCTTGTCACAGTAGAAAGAATTTTAGTTACCACAATGACGTCGCAGAACCTCCCTATTTTCAGGTGCATACATTTTCGCACAGCAAGAAACTTATTTAGTGTAGCTTTTAATAGTATTAAAATAGAGTCAAAAGTCCGTTAGCAGTTTCCAAGACTAGTCAGCTGACGAGGCAAGTTCTTGGGGCTGTGACATGCCTCCACGTTGGTATTAGTTGCAATTTTAAAATTGGTATGGTGACATAAGTAATAGTTACGACTTGGTATTATTCAAGAAAAAAAATCTCTTCTCAGAACTGTCTCATTTTTGTTCCGAAGCAGAGATGTGTTAAATTTTTCAAAACAGTTTTATTTATATTTAAACTCACTGAAAACAAATTAATTTTATGGATATGGATTTAGAGTGATTTCCGAAGTAAAGGCTCTCATCATGAGGTCTCTTCGCTAGATAGGTACTCTTCATGAAGTTTCAGAGATAAGATTCTCCGATTAAAACTTATAACGCTTACAAAGTAGATCTCAGAGGAAAGTGAAAAATCTAGGTTACTGTTCTAGGGCCTGCTACTCGGTGCGTCATTGTGGAGCGTGCTCAAAGCCCTCGGAAGTGCCTCGAGAACCCTTCGAGAGGGATCACAACCCTGCAAATAGTGCCTCTCGCTACGTTATAGGTATGTGGGAACTAAATCTAAGATCCCACTCGCTAAGTCACAGGTATAGGGTGTCCCGAAATATCTTTTTTTATATTTTCGCTACACAAGACCCCTCAAAAGTTGCGTCATAAGATGTAGATTACCGTAAAAATAATTAAAAAAATATAAAATAATGTCTCAAGGGCTCTACCGGCATTTTTATGTCTCAAAATATCTCTTAATCAGCCCTTCACTGTTTGTCATATATTATATTTTTTTCACAATTGTTTCATTTTATTTTGTAATAACAGTGGCAGTTGAACCCTAAGATATGATTTGCAGGCAATGACAGACTGTTTCCAGTGAGGAATAGGTTTGGTTCGAACTAACAGAATTCATATTTTGACTTGTTTTTCTCAAATTTTCTACTCCTTCGGCAAGGCTGTTGGTATTATTTCTGTTGAGGTTTTATTGCTGTAAGGTATTGCACCGCACTTTTTTGTTATAATATTACATACTTTTAGCATAAATTTAACAAAAATTTAGCAATATATGGTAGTAATATACTTTTTGATTTTTTTCAGGTAAAAACTACCTAGCCAAAAATCTTTATAATATTATATTTAAACAGAATNATACCCAGTTTCTGGCCTGGGGGGGGTAAGTAATACCCAGCTTCCGGCCGAGGGGGAGTCATACCTAGCTTATGCTTATGGACTGGGGGAAGGGGCTAGCCTTACCCAGCTTCTGGCTTGGGGAGAGGGGGGGGAGGGGTCAAGTCATAACCAGTTTCTAGGGCTGGGGGGAGGGGCTAGCCTTACCCAGCTTATGGCCTGGGGGAGGGGGGGGGGTAGGGCATGCATTATTCGTTCGATATTGGTATTCGAATATTTCGAATACTAAAATTTATGGTATTCGAATACTTCGGATAAAACGATTTTTTCGAATACTGCTATTTTCAATATAATGTAAATTAAAAGAAACACTTTTTTGTCTATAATAATTTTAATAAGGTTTAATTTGCTTAATACAATCATCTAACTTCAATAACTACTTGAAAAAAAAAAACGCTGCTGACGAAGGTAGTCGAAAAAATACTGTTCAAACGAATGTAGCCCCACTTCGGTGATCTGATACCTGAACACCAATTAAGTTTCCGGGAAAGACACTCCACAACTGAACAGGTCCACATAACCATACACATCATCTGGAGACTTGTTCTGCCCTATGCAACATAACGTCCGGTATACCCCAGGGTAGTGTCTTGGGGCCCGTGCTATACCTATTGTTTACCGCAGACCTGCCAACAACTGCAAATACATTCACAGGAACCTTTGCTGACGACAAATGTAACAATGGCAACACAGGACGATCCAGCCACGGCCTCACTCTATCTCCAGGAAAGCCTGACGGAAATGGAGAAATGGTACCATTCATGGCGTATTAAAGCAAACGGAGAAAAATCTGTGCATGTTCATGTAACCTTCACTCTCAGAAGAAACTCCAGTCCACCGGTTAAACTTAATGGTATCCAAATACCTCAGGCTGAGCAGCTGAGGACGTTAGGTATCTGGGCTTGCACTTGGCATTGGCAAAGCATATATGGAAGAGGAAGCACCTAAATGCCAAACTAAGGAACATGATGTGGCTTGTCGGAGGCCAGTCACAGCTGAACACCAGTAGCAAAATGATGTTCTACAAAACTATCCTTAAACCTATCTGGACCTACGGGATACAGCTGTGGGGAACAGCTGCCAACTCCAATCTCGACATAATCGAGCGCTTCCAGACAAAAGCCATACGTTTGATTTGCCAAATCCCGTGGTATATCAGCAACAGGCTCATCTATCAGGACTTGCCATTGCCCACAGTCAGAGAGGAAATAAAGAGCTACACACTCCGCTACAAGGATAACTTTCAAATCATCCAAACACATCAGTCCAATAACTCATGACCATTGAAGGCTTCCTATTCATCAGACTGCAAAGAGCTAGTGTCAGGCAGGAGTCTCCTTAGTAGATTCCAGGACAGTTGAGAAACCATGACCACTGAGGGCAACTGAGTCACTGGACTCCTGCTGATTTACTACAAACAAAAAATGTCATTACAACAGGAGATAACTACACCATAACACTAGCACTATCGGAAACCATGTACCTGGCACTTTAACCTTTTTCGCGAATATTGGTTGGCACTTGAAGGGATATCTGCGATTGCGCGCACTTGTCCATTCATCTAACCTTACCGCTAACTTCTTGCCTGCAGTTTTAATAGTTTTAAGTTTTATTAAGTAGTTTGCGGTCAGATATTTTTACAAGTTTTTAATAGGAAAGACGTATTCGTATTGTTCGAAAAGACCGGATAATTATATAGATGCTATTCGAATAATAAATGTGGCGAATATCCGAATAATACGGATATCCGGATATCCGAATTGCATGCCCTAGGGGGGGGGTCAAGTCATACCCAGTTTCTGGCATTTCTGGCATGGGGGGGGGGTATACATTTTTATATTTTACTTGGAAGAAGATATGACTCTAACAACACTTATGTACACTTTATTTGAATAAATCGCCAAATATACCACCGCGGAGACCCCAATCGCGTCTCTGCGTGCCATTGAATCGTATGAGCGTATGGATTTTTTGCGTTATTTTTCACAATTTCCATTTTTAAAAATTACCTATCGATAGCTTACTTTATTCTGATGAATAAATGTCATTACAAGTTTTTCTCTAAAACTGATAATTTGGCTAGAAAAAAATATTTTCTATCCACGCAGTACGGCGGCAGCGTTCGGATCGGATATAATGACGTCATCGTCCCCGCGCCGGGCGGTCAGTGAACTTTTTTAGTAATTTGGCCATAACTTCGTCAATTTTTGTCGTAGAACAAAAATTTTTGCACTGTGTATTAAGGATTTCTTAGCCCTATAAATCTGCATTCACAGCTAAAAATCGAAATGATCCTCATTGCTTCGAGAAATGGATGGTACGGCCGTGCCGCTTTTTTGCTCGACTTGGTGGGGGCACTGCCGTGCCCCCAGATTGCGTAATTGTTTGTTGTTCTCAATAAAATAAAATAAAAAATCTGTACTTATAATAACTCCTTCCTTTGGTTTATTTTTGAATAGCACCGTATTAGGTTTTCACTTTTATTTTGGCTAATTGTTGATTTCTGCATTATTTTATGATGTCATAATCTTGTTGATTATCCTTATTTAGTAGATTCGCAAAGTCTTTGAATTCGGACAGCAAACAACTTATAAATAGCAGATTGATTCACACCTGGAGAATGTCGTCATCGCCGATGAGCAAATTAAACACACAGACACACTTATGTATTCTACGGAGTTGAAATAAGGAATTTAGAAGAGAACTAGTCTAATCGGATGCAACTTTTTTAACCATTTATGTAGGTTTTTGGAGAAAGATTAAAAAAAAATCTATTTCAATCCGCATACTTACAAATCTTTAATCATCAAACGATATCTATGCAAGCAGATACGTAAGTAGGATCAGTGCATCTAGAAGTATCAATAACATGGGCTGGAAAAACGAGGTGTATTAGATTTTATTGTAAGTTTAGAAGAAGCTAGAATATTATTGCGTGAACAAGTGAAGTTTCAGGGAGCAGATTGTACTGATTTTAATTAAGTAACTCTCAGCGAGGTCTTTTCACAGTTGAAATGTGTAAAACCTGTTCAATCCAGCCGTCAGACGAAAGAGTGTTATTGCCAATAAGAAAACTTAGGCTGAGTTGCACCATTTTACTTTAGCTTTAACAAACGTCAAAAATCTGTCAACTCCATACAAAAATCACCGGTTATCTTTATAGTTACGGTTAAAGATTGATGGTGCAACTCAGTCTTATTTATTATCGATAAGAAAGCTAACTGACAAGGATATCTAAAACCTATTAGTAGATACCACTTCAAATCAGATTGAAGATTTTCGAAATAATCCAATTACATAATTATCAAAAAGTGATATAATTTATCAATAACGTTTTTAATGTAAAACTGGATTACAGTAATGAGTTAATTAATCCATCGAGTTTAATTTGGTGGGCGCTGCCACGCTATTATTATTATGGTGGGTGGTTTGCAATTAGGTAATTAAATTCATTTATTTAGTACTCCCCAACCCGTCTGGTTAACGTGGGGAGGCCAAATCCTCCCTTTGATTCTGGTAAATTCGAGAGTCAGAGGAGACTTTTATGCCCGTTTCCACCATCAATCCCTAATTTTTCAGTGATCCCTATGGTAACACTTAACAGGTAAGTATTTTGTTTTGATGATGACACTATTTTTCTTGCGTTTCTTACGCTGCTTCCCAACACTGGTCCATATTATTGCCCTAAAGCAGTGGTTAGGATAAAATGGGGCGTGTAAAAGCGCTTTTTAAAAGCTTTATTGCAAAAAATGAATTTTTTTTATGAGTATTTTGACTTCTAGTCGACGAGAAAAGCCACGGAAAGAAGTGAGTCACTGAAACTAGTAGCCGGAACTACTAATTAACTTATACCTCGTATGAATTACTAGCAATTCGTGATCAAATTACTATTTTTAGTTGTGGTAACTGAAATTTTGAATCAAAAGTGTACCTACAGCCTACTGTTGACTCTACATTACGTGGTATGTACCTATTATGCAAGCCCGCATGCCAGCACTGCGGTGCGTGCACCCGCGTATCAGTTTGCCTCCGATAACAACACTATCTATTGAATGGCCAGTTCGCTAATTAGGTCCATTTATTTAGGTAGCACACCGCAGCGATTAAAGTGTTTTCGTTACATTTTGATTTGTCCTCGACCTAACAGGTCAATATTTTTCCGTCTCGATATTAATAATGAGGCCCAATTGTGCCCAATAAATAGGTACCTATACTTATTTGTTCTATACACGCTTGTGGGGCCAAAAAACTACTGATTTAATTTTGATGAATCTTTGCAATGTATCAGAATAGTATACAGGCTATAATTTACCGAAATTAATGCAGAGATAAAAGCAGAAGCTACTCGTAATTCAAAAATCTGGACCCATCAAAGTCTCTACTAGGTATTTTTACTTGAAAGTAGGTACCAAATTTTTACCAAACATTTTGCTGTCGTTCGCGACTATTTTAGAGCCAAGGCAGAAACAGTTACTACCCGCCAATCATGACTAAGTACTGTATGGCTGGATGCCTGCTAAAAATAAAGTCGGTGCCTTTTCACTCCAAAATAGTAACCCACAAATTCAGTCTAAATTGAACGGCTGCTACAGTATAAAATAGCAGGCTCAGTACGCTCGATGGGACATCAAACTAAACACTGCGTCAACGTGAATGTATATTCGTAGAATCATTTATTGTCTCATAGATTTAATACGCGATTCGTAAACATTACAAACATCAATTAATACCTCAAAAATTTACTTAAAATTGTTAAGTATCTTAATATCGCCAACATAAAAATTCCCCTAAAGATCGCGTGAATGGAGGCAATAGCCAATTTGACAAATGGCTGTGCGTGGAGGGCCAAGTCATCTTCGTGTATGCTACCTTACTCCACCCAGAAATAGTCGGTTGTCAAAGATTTGAGTCGATTATAACACCAAAAATGTATTTAATACTAGCGGCCGCCCGCGACTTCGTACGCGTGGACCCCGTTTTACCCTTAGGGGTGAAGTTTCGAGTTTTTTAGGGTATACCCGGAAATTATTCAAACTTTTCTCGCTGTAAAAACCATCCTTGGACTTCAACAAACATTTTAAAAAAAGAATTGGTAAAATTGGTCCAGGCGTTGTTGAGTTATGCGCTTACCAACACATTTTGCGATTCATTTTTATATTATAGAAGATTATTTTCTTATAGAAGTTTCAGACAATTAAGCGTTTAATTGTAAGATAAGAAGGTCCACTTTTGTCGGTTTCCGACACAATTTAAGATAAGTGGAGTTTTAACATTATATTTTATAGTAACTTTTTTACTACTGGCTGGCTTGCACCATCTTACTTTAACTTTGACAAACATCAAAAATCTGTCCAACTCCATACAAAATGCACCGGTTATCGTCATAGTTACCGTTAAAGTTAGGTGGTGCAACTCGGCCTAAGCTTATCAAACCTATGAAAGAAAAATTTTGCAGTTTATCTGACGGATAAATATGTATATCAGGGAATTGATTTTAAGCACTTAGGCCGAGTTGCACCACCTAACTTTAACAGTTACTAACTATAGCGATAACCGGTGCTTTTTGTATGGAGTTTGACAGATTTTTGACATTTGTTACAGTTAAAATAAGATGGTGCAACCCACCCTTAATGGTGTATGGTTAAAGCTTACTGTCAAGTCCCATCTTTCTAGATAACACAATATATCCAGTATCCACGTAACGATAAGAGCTTACTGCCTTAACTTCCACTGTGAGGGTACTCAGCCATTTTCAGGGAAGAGCAGCATTTTTTGCTACCCCTGCATTCTGCAATCCTGTTAGTTGGCCACTCGGGCTGCGTCCAAGGGCCCTTATTGCAGCCTCCTGCTCCTAGAAAATGTTGTAATTTAAAGCCTAGATTACTTACTATTTGGTTGTGGTCGCCATTATTCGTGCTGTCGACATTTCATTGATTTATCTGAAACAAAATTGAGATTATTAATTTCTAATTTATGTAAGTACGTGTGATTTCACAATAAATAAACAGAATTAGAATTTAATTTACCAGAGGCTTTTGCACATTCTAGTTCGGTGGTAATGTAAGGTTTAAGTACCCTTTTTTATCCACAACGAGGAAGCTCTTGGCCTGTATCTCACTTGATGGTAAGTGATCAGGCCGAAGGCGGAAGCGAGCTTCACCCGGAATCCTCAACCACCGAGGAGGCTTTCTTACCTCTACTGCCGGAACACAACGATGCTGTTAACATTGTTGTTATGGCGACTGTCTTAGGTAAGATGGTAGTAGCTAGCCAGGCGGGCTTAGAACAAGCCCTACCACCAACCAAACAGAACAGAAAAATCTGCCCCCACTGGGAATCGAACCCGGGACCTCTGCGTCTGAAGCAGGTGGTCTTACTACTAGACCACAGAGGCGGTCAAACCTACTGGTTTTAGCGACATACAAACAACATAAGATATCAAGATAGATCTTACTATATTTTACATAAATTATAATACTTGTGTATAGCTATTTAATCTACAAAACTGCAAGACATGTGCCCTCCTCCAATACATTTAATGGATGTCATTTACAGAGCTCCGCAATCTGACAATGAAAATGGGAAGCATTTTCTTATTGACATGAAAGAAAAAATATATCCCTGAAAATTCCAATCGAAAGAAAACGCACTTTATCACAACCAAACAAGGTTCATTTTAAGTGAAATAAAATGCATATTTCACAAACAGTCGTCAATAAGGGAAGTAAAAAATATTACACCATAATCGACTTTTTATTGTGATGTTCATTAACTTAAATTATGTAATAAAGGCTGATAAATTGCAAAAATATTCTTTGAGAAGAATTGGTGATAACGAGTTTCCTTATACAGTCGGCTGCATATTAGAATCTCGTTTTTGTTGCAAATTCGCACCTATTACCATACCACAGGTGTTTAGCTACATTTGCCGTCGGTACAGTCACCAACATAAGAGAAATAGGCTTTGAAATACAATACATTCGTCTGAATAATGTTTTGGATTTATATCCTGTTTTTTCTTTTTCTTTCTTTCAAAGCATATTCCTTTGAATTAGGAATAATTATAAATAAACTAAAATATAATAATTAACTGTAATGGTCCAAGAAAGTATAAGGTAATAAGATTATAAAAGAAACTGATTAGCATATCCATTATGCTTTACTCGTACAATATGGCCATCAATTTTATGGTTCCGGTGTTTAATATTAAAATATAAAAAGTACTTAACCTAACTGCGGGCCGATTAAAAATTTACGTTAAAAGGTCAGAGTTGAATAACATTGCATTGTTTTCCTTTTAATTTCCAGGAAAATGTGTAACTTATTAAGGGCTGATTTTTCAATCGTCAGATATCTTTTATCTGAAGAATAAGTTTGGCACATTGACAGTTTCAGTATGGGAAATATGTCAAAATGACAAGGTTATTCTTCAGATAAAAGATATCTGAGGATTGAAAAATCAGCCCTAAATGAAATAGGAAAAAATAACTTCCACCGATAAATGGACGTAAGTAAAGCCTTTCCTCATTTCAGTCAAAAGTTGAAACGATGCTTCGTCGTCTCAGCCAAATGACGTCCACTGCTGGACAAAGGCCTCCCCCAAGGTTTTCCACAATGAACGGTCCTGCGCTGCCCGGATCCAACGAAACGATGCTTAGTTAGGGATAATGTCAACTCAAATGACTGTTAAAGATTCCTATTATAAGCGTAACAGGTAGAGACAAAAAAGTAGAAACTTTTGTAATTAACAAACAATTTTCTATTACAGAAGTCTCACATTCATGGGATAAATTAACGTGATTTCATTTCCATCCTTGCCAGCCGTCCCTACTCCCTGTATACTCGAGTTCTAAGCAAAATACGTAGCATGTAACAGTGCAAGTGCGCCGTTAAGTGGCCTCAAGAATTTCTGCTGAGGATCTCTTGTAGGGACTCCATAAGACTAGTGTCAGGCGACAGAGGAATAAATATCCATTATTACAGAAATAGATAAAATAAAAAATAAATACGTTCAGTCCCTTTCCTTTAGTAGAACGGCACGATATTTCTTTGCCAGGTATAGGTGTTGGCGACAAAACATTTTCCATTTCTGTAGCTAACATTCTGTACAGCTACAGAAATGGAAAATGCTTAGCTTTAAATACACAACTGTATTTCAGATCACTTATAAAAGCTACGCAACCGAATTATATCCAAAAAACAAGATGGCTAACACCGTTGCTAGGCTGCAGTCCATAGACCATGGCCTAGCATCGGTGTTACCAGATCTGTCGCCAACAATAGGTACCTACGGGACTTATCCCACCACTGTAACTCCTGTATAGGCTGACTACACAGCCAGGATCTACAGCATAGCCTTCAATAAAACCTAACCAGTGAAGGTCGAGTAGTCCCGGGGATAGCTTGAATCTACAGCGAATTTAACCAGAAATTTCGAAATCCGAGTATAATGACAACTTCTCTCCGTTGCAAACGAGAGACGGGAGAGTGATTTGGTAGGTAGGTAAAGATTGTTTGTTTAGGTTTACAATGTGCGTGTGTATAATGGAAAAACTTTAGTTATTTTTTTCTAAATAGCCTCAAACATCCTTGACATTAGGCACATGATAATGGAACCGCAAACGCTGCTCATCGAAGCTTGAAACTTGTAAAATAACTTGTTGATAACAAATAATGGCTATAATAACAAACAGTCACGCTGCTCGTGTCGTTTGGAGCAGATGATTGTTATGTGTTGGAAAAATAAAGTTAAATGGGTCCGATTAATAATATTACGTAACTCACACGACCTTCGAGTCGTTTTGGTCGAGTATATCTACGTTCCTGTACCTACATCTAATCTAGAGACAGCAGAGCAACCATATTCCTAAGCAATAACCTTTACTGAAGACTATTCCTATTTCGAACAGTGGCAGTGTGCTTACCAGTTTACGTTAGGTGTGCTCGCTAGCGAGTGCATAAAAAAATCAATGAAGATTTTAGTTCCTGAAAGTAGCTGCTAGAGGCGTTGTACAATGTCTTATACAGGGTGGAAACGTTAAGTGATCTCACTCGATTATTTCTAAACTATACAAGATATTGAAAAACTGGTTACTAATCCTGAAAGTGCTTCATGAGCTCTTTTAAACGGTACCAATAATAGGTTACAGAATAAACTGGGTCTATCTGAAAATTCAATGATTCCAGCTTCCATACTAAATGTATGCCAGACACACAATATCAGAAGTGTATTTTTTTTTATTTAATAATAAACTTTTAAAATAAACTCGTAAATTGTATTGTTATTTTAAATTATTCATGGAAAACATTGGTTTAGGCTTTTCTTGCTATAATATTGTCAAGAGATGAGTGTCATGACTGTGGTTGTACTAAATGTATGGAAGAAGGGAACATTGAATTTTTGGATAGATCCAGTTTATTCTGTAACCTATTTTTGATGCCATTGGATACACCTTGTGAAGCACTTTTAGAATCAGTAATCAGTTTTACCATATCATCTGTAGTTTTTAAAATAATGTGACTTTACCAAATGTATGGAAGCTGGAAACATTGAATTTTCGGATAGATCCAGTTTATTCTGTAACCTATTATTAATACCGTTTGATAGAGCTCATGAAGCACTTTCAGGATCAGTAACTAGTTTGTTGATATCTTGTATAGTTTAGAAATAATCGAGTGAGATCACTTATCGTTTCCACCCTGTATATTATGTCATTTTTACGCAGTCGCTCGCTGGCAAACTCACTCAACTCAGCGTCAAATAGTTCGTGACACTCAAAGTTGCAAAAAAGTTCGCGACACGTCTTTGTTACAATTGGAATAAGGTTGTATTGTCAACTTTTTGGCCACTTACACAGGTAAATAAAGTTACCTAATAGGTATGTAGATTCACAAAACCCAATTGATGAGGGTAAAGGATTACGAAATTATGGCGATGATGTTCTACGTATTCGTAATTCAATTCAAGTCGTATACCAACTGTCCCGTTTGCTGAATGATTTGTGGTGGCACCAATCCGACTGAAGTTTATGCGCTTTCACCGGCCTGAACGGATTCTAGCCGGAATTATCTGGATTAAACCAGTTTAACGAGCAAACCTTGTTATTCCCAGGTATGCTACGGTGAGCTTCAGGATAAATCAATTTTCTCGTAATTAATCTTTTTTAGGGTTCCATAAAAAATAAGAATACTTATTGGATCACTTCTCTTGGATATCAAGACTTTTTATTCAAAATCACGGGATGACATTAAAAGGCTTTGCTCTACGATGTCCTGAAGTTGTAAAAAAAAGTTTCAGTGCAGATGTAATCTGGACTCGTTGGGAATCAAAGTATGAACTTACATCACTGAATCCGATAATAATTTTGATAAAGTAATGTCCACGTGGACATAGTAATTGAAGAATAAAGGCAAGTAATGTAAGATATGACGAAGGTACCAGAAGAAAGAGTGGGAAAACTAAAAGAGTAATTAATGACAATTATGAGTATGAGTTTGATTACGGAATCCTTAGTTCGCGAATCCAACTCGCACTTGACCAGTTTTTTGTAGGTACTGTTGAGGACACCTACGCTCTCATTATGGGCGCAAATAAAAAACACGGTTTTAAAATATCCACAATTTACTTTGAATTCATTTCAAGTACCTACCTACCTAGTTTTTCTATAAATAGCGAACAATAAGTACCTAAGTACATAATATGATGATGTTGACGCCCGTTGTTTGATTGACTGTGTTGTGGGAAGCTAGAGTGCAATTAAAATACACTATACTATATTATATCTACTATACTTATGTAACATGTAACTATTAATTAATCCTTGATTGCAAAGTGAAATAATAGGTAATGTTAGATAATTGGGTAGTCGACATCACACATTAATGACGTACTTATAATTTTTGAACGATAAGAGCCCTACATAGGTATGGAAAGAAAGTTACGTGTATAATGTAACTTTCTCGTCAAAATATTTGACTAGTCATTGATTCCACTACACTATAAGTAATAATACAGATAGGTTATGCATATACTTAGCCAATAATTTATTTTATTTTAGGTTTGAGGAAAGAAGTAAGGAAGGAAACTTGGAATTATTGGTTTAATGGTGTCAAATAGGTTACATAGAGACTGTTCTATCTCCTTTCAATATATTTTTATATTTTGTTTGAAATACTGCTTTATTAGCCTGAACAGTAACTTCGTAACTGCTGGCGTGTGATTACGCCATAATGTTATCATAACGGATGACATACGTAAACATATATTGTGAACAACTATTACCGCTATTATTCGCCCGAACAAACAATCTTGTTTACGCTACCGCATGAGCCGCGTTTTGAAATTCAATTTAAAAATTGTTTGTGAATAGCAAGTTTACATGGCCTCGAAAAAATAGGGTTTGTTTTCCATTTGTACTTTTCTTTCAGCCGCTTTCATGATGTTTGTTGATACAGTTCGTAAATAGATTGGCTTTCAAAACAAGCGGATGATACCTCTTAATTAGGTAGTTGAAATGGCTTCTATAAAGCTTTCTTTTTTGTTTACTTACTCGTACTTGGGTTATTTATACCTACCTATAAATAACTTAAAAAGTTTTGTACGTCAGCTTATACTTTTAAATATACCTATCATTGGTCGCTTACATAGGTACCTAATCTACTATATAAAAATAAGTCGGGTTTTCCTCCCTGACGCTATAACTCCAGAACGCACGAACCGATTTCCACGGTTTTGCATTCGTTGGAAAGGTCTCGGGCTCCGTGAGGTTTATAGCAAAGAAAATTCGGGAAAAGGGGGTAAAACAGGATCCACGCGTACGAAGTCGCGGGCGGCCGCTAGTACATTATGCAATTCACATTTTCCATAGGTAGATAAGACTTATTAAAAGACGATTCAATCCCAACGAGTAGCAGCCTCCACTTTCTTTCAATTGTAATAGCAGCATATGCATAGGACATCGCCTCTATCAATATCTGTATTTTTTAACCTCAACGCGGAAGCCCTTGGCCGTGCATCACACCTGATGGAAATTCTTGGAAAAAATTAAGCAGTCATAGAACTAAGTATCTTGTGGGTGGACGTCCCTCGCTGCGTTTTCCGGTACGTGGCCTCCACTCCAGAATCTTGCTACCACATCGGACCGACGACCCATCGGTCTTGCTGGACCGACGACATCATAAAGGTATCAGGAAGGCCCTGGACGCAGGCCGCTACCAACCGGGTAACATGGAAAGCATAGGGGGAGGCCTATGTTCTGCAGTGGATGTCCTATGGCTGAGATGATGATGATGATGATGATGATGATGAGAGGTCTAAAATGCAGTCGATGCCAGACATCGGCGTAGGGAGAACAAGTCGATGCGTGATTAACGAATACAGAAGACGTCACATTTATACCAAATAAGACTCCTAACCATAACTTTATGTAAATTAAATGACACATCAAGTTTGCAGTTCCCACTTCACGAAGGAAGCAATGGCGTGAAGGAAATAAGCAAATTACGCGACGAATGGGCCAACGCCGACCTCAAAGTGTAACTCGGTTACAGGGGCACGAATGGGGCATAAAATTACAATAATAATTAAATATGTGTAGTAATCATTCGTTGGTGATTTTACAGCAAATAAAATGACTAAATTTAAATTTAAACTACGAGTTTATTTCCAGAGTAGGCGCAAGTTTTACAATTAATATCGAGAACATGTTTTGCATATATTGAAAAAGATTCCGTTTAAATAACTCAACACATAGGTTATATTATTATTATCGATAATATACTTTTGTAATAAGTAAAATGTGCGATTAAGATGATGGCAGATTAATCGGTCCCAGAAAAAGCAAATGCAGCTTAAAGTTTATGCAACAGATTTCCCCAAACGATAAAACCTTGATTGGCCTTTGAAGTCACTGGTAGCTAAGCATCTTCACGGATGAAGAGAAAAATCAGGCGGAACCTTTGATCTTAAGAGGACTGCGTGAACTGCGTCACCGCTCTGAAAGAAATGTGGTTTAGAATTTAGTATTAATTTTTTATGTGTTTATCAATTTACATACTTTATAGACTCGTTATTAGCGGTAAGTTACGTGTGCATTGTACACAATTTTAAGGATTCTCCATAATTTAATTTTAGGTCAATGGAATGGAATATTTTGAGAGGCTGAATTTTTTACTTGATGCGAAACGACTACGAGTATAACCTTGCAAGCCTTTTTCTAAAAAACAAACAATAAAGCAACTAACAATGCATCCGAAAAAAGAGCGCGTTTGTTTACTCATGTCGTCATGCTTTAACAATAGACACGGCACGGGCAAAGAAACCGTTATTAGGAAGTATTGATAATTGTAAGCTGTTATGTGAGAAAACTTATTGTTTCCGACTACAGGAACGTCGTCTATTGCATAAACAGATTTCCCGGTATTGTCTTATATTTTGTCCGAAATTTCGAGCCTATTGTCCGTATGGACAGCGCACTGGTATAGAAAATTGGCAATAAACGTCTCGGAGTAGTGATGTGACTCTACTAGGCCAAAAAGTGGGACAAAACCCGAAATAGCTTCAAAATTATATGGCTTGTAAATTTTCCCATTACAGCAAATTAATGAAACTTATGTCATAATTCAACTAACATGTAAACCTCTTCTATTTCTGAAAACTACATTAAAATTCGTTGAGTGGTTCGAAAGATCTTAGGGCACAAATAGCGAGAGTGACTTTGTTTGATACTATGTAAAAAAAAGATACAGAGCAGTTACTTCCAGACGTTTCTGTAAGATTTAGGTCATAATCCTACGGAAATTTTCTAAAATTAAAATCAAAATTAAATTACGTTTAAAGTAATTTACCGCTGTCCCATCCGCTGTGTCCCATTCAATCCGGGACAGTAAAAGCCCGTATCTTGGTCGCACTAGCCTGGCCGGTACTGTCCCCTGTCCGCCTGCAGGCTGGCTCGAGGTTGTACCGAAGTATGCTGGGACCAAGTCGGCCGGCAGTGTACTAGGATAGTCCATTATTGAATTTGTGTACCACAGTCGCCTTGTAGGTAGAGGACAGATTTGAGAGCTCAATTAGGGGATTAAACGCTTAACCTACCTAAAAAACTTAAATATTTTTTAACGAAACTGAAAAAATTTAAATAAATTTATTTATTATTATTATTAAACTGAAAACTATTTTTTGCTTAGCCCAAAGGTAAACAGGCAGAGAATGCCCAATGGCATTAAGTTTGCCTTGTGTACCAATTATAATATGCCATTAAAGCTTAAATAAATAAGAAATCTTAAAAGGCACGCACTAAATTTCAATTGAACTAAAATTAATTAAATGTAGAGTAATAAAAATAAACTGACCATAAACAAAGATTGAACGCTATGATAGTCTAAAAAACTGCTGACGTAGTCAAATAAGTAAGCAAGAAACTTTATTCGTGGTTTCAGGAAATACAAAAACTTTGGAGATGGCGCTGAGAGTCAACTTGGAAGAGATAGTGTTTCGGGTCAAACAGTTCTTTGGAATTTGAAATTAAAAACATCGATAGTATATTAAAACCAAGCTTATTTTCACATGTACTCTTGCGCTGTCACATTTTTGTAGTAAAAAAACTTTTTTTTTATGGGACAAGAGGCAAACGAGCAGACGGATCACCTGATGGTAAATGATTTCCGTCGCCCATGGACACCTACAGGCCCGCATCCTACAAGTAAATAGAAGGTTACAGTGTCAAGCTTGAACTGCCCTCTATTACAAGCGATTTAACAGGAATCGACATGAGTGGGTATAGGTAGACCAAAATGTAGTTAATTAACATCAATCCGATGAACGAACTTTACCCAGAGTTGTGAAGCAGGAAACAGACCAGCATCTTGCTCTACTTAGGTATCTCTGTTAATTACTCATTATAAGTTCGAGCAATTGAGAATGTTACTAGGTATGCAAAATCACTTAAAACCTATGTTACAGTTAAGCTTTTACATTTACAAATACATTAGTTTTTATTTCATTCAAAAATACCCAGTAGTTATGATTTTATAGGCATTCAAAGTTCGCTTAAATATTGAGTCCCGCCGACGGTCACGTGACCCCGCGTGACGTACATTCACAGTGTCCGCTCACTAGAAAACGGATATAAACATACTTAAATACATTTTTTTTTGTAAATACAAACTTATTATACATATTAACACCCAGACCCATCACAGAAATTAAAATTGAACCTAACCCAAACTTGATGCGATTGTGTCGTTTTATTGCGAATTACCTTCCAGCTCCATCATTAGACCCTGATTACTATATAGAATTAAAATACTCATCAATACAAAACGAACGAGCCCAAACTCGATGCATTTAAGTCGTTTTATTATAGAGTTCCTATGGCCACCTTCCAGCTCCATCATCAGATCAGCTCCATGTCATCATAATATTGCACGGTCATCCAAATCACATGTGTTTGCGAAATTTCAGCTTAATCGGTTGCCTGGAAGTGGGTCTTAATTCAGCTTGCAAGATTCCACCCATACAAATATGAGCCAGTCACTGTAATATGACGTCACGCGCATAAAATGGCGGGCCGGCCGCCGCCCGCACTTTTAAAATTCAATATCTTGGAAACTAATTGACGTATCAAAATAATTCTTTCACGTGTATTTTTTATTTTTAACAGAGAATACAGAAAGCTAAAAAACAAAATTAGTGAACATTCTTCATTAACTAAGGGCCGCCATTTTGAGGATCCTTTCCTGATTTTTACTATGAATTTATAGATTACTAGCTGACTCAGCGAACTTCGTTCCGACTATGTTTATCAGAAATTATGTATGACTAGCGGCCGCCCGCGACTTCGTACGCGTGAATCCCGTTTTTCCCGCTAATTCCCGTTCCCGTGGGAATTTCGGGAATTCCTTTCTTAGTGCACCTCTACGGTACCTAAGCTACGTCCCTTCCAAATTTCAAGTGCCTACGTTTAGCCGTTTAGGCTGTGCGTTGATCTGTCAGTCAGTCAGTCAGTTTCTCCTTTTATATATTTAGATTTAATTGAGATTTTTTTTTTCAAATCAGGCCAGTAGAATCGGAGCCCATTCAATACAAACAAATAATCAAATCTTTCCCTCTTTACAATATTAGTGTAGACAATATGGCAGGCTTGATATTTATGCGATATTAGCCAGTAATTTCAATTCTACAAACAAACGATAGTCACGGTCAAATCGCTAAAATATCGTTATTTCGCTACCACAACCGAACACGAAGAATCGCCAAAACGAAATGCATTAGTTGTCGCTACGTGTTAGCTATTTTGGTATTTGCGCTTGCTATCACTTGCTATTATCGTATTTTCAGTCTTACCACAGATTAGGCAACGTTTAAAGAAGAGTTAAAATAACAAAGTGTATATTAACTAAGTACGGGAACCATAAAATGGTTGTAAATACCTACCATGTTACCTTTAATGACCAATATCTTAAGTGTTTGAGTAGGTACAGGTTAACGACATTCAGTATCCGAGAGAGCATTCACCTGAAAAATGGGGTAAAAATAAGTTAAGTGACAGCCCTGAGCTATTTGGGTTTCTTGAATTAAGCTAACTAGTCACATTTAGCGAGTAAGTCACTGATCACTCCAAGTTTGTATCTGAATCATTGGATAACTTAGTATTTAGGAGAGATGGATGGCTTCCCGTCACTACGATACCTAAAGTATCTCCAAATGTAGCTTTTGAAGACAAACTTTATGGTGATCTGTGTGCTTACCATGAGTTGACGTTAGGTGTGCTCGCTAGCGACTACGTATAAAAATGACATTAATTGTATGACATATTGTGCAGCGCCCCTAGCGGCTACTTTCAAGAAACAAAATATTCATAGAGATTTTTGACGTACTCGCTAGCGAGCACACCTAACGTAAACTCATGGTAGGTGCACAGTGCTTTTAACGTCAAAACAAGTCACGTTTTATAGGTAATTATAGTTATTCCTCAAGGAAGTAGGTACATAATACAAGAACGAATAATTAGACTACTATTCTCAGACGTTGTTATCAGAGATTTCCTACCTAATCCTTACTTTTATTCTTTTTTTGTCTTTTCAGCTTATTTTTTAAAATTGAAGGAATTTTATGTTGCCAATGTTCTTAATTAATGTCTTATTCTTTTTTTTCCGGCAATGTATTTTCTTAAAAGAATAAATTACTTATGACTTATTTATTTAGCTCGTCTAATAAAAATATTCTCATTCACCAATATTACCGCCATGCTTTATTATATTTGATTAACGTATTTGCCAGTCTGATGAGCGGATATTGGAGTGGTGATAAAATGAGAAATTAATATCGTCGGGATTCTGTCACTGTATGAAATACCAATAAAGTAATCTTTATTTTAATAATCATCAATAACGGAAAAAAAAGAATTGAAAGCATTAGAACTATTTTCGACTTCTACCCGGATGGAGTATTGGAGTCGCGGGCAAAAGAATATTCAAATAAAAAACATTGCCAATTGATATTTAACTAACGCAATAAATAACCTCGTAATTAAACTTATAATAAACTAGCTTTCCGCCCGCGGCTTCGCCCGCGTGGAATTTTGTCTGTCACAGAAAAACTTTATCGCGCGCGTCCCTGTTTCAAAAACCGGGATAAAAACTATCCTATGTTCTTTCCCGGGACTCAAACTATCTCTATGCCAAATTTCATCAAAATCGGTTGCGAGGTTTAAGCGGGAAAGCGTAACAGACAGACAGACAGACAGACAGACAGAGTTACTTTCGCATTTATAATATTATATAGTTGGGATTAGCGAGAAACTTAAAGTAATTACACCCAATCACATTAACATAAGTTGATCAATATAATTCAGGTTAAAAGTAAAATAACAATATCAATTGAATAATGAAAATGGTTATAGGTACAGTCGCGGAATGAAAAGGTTCGTCACCTTAGTGTCGGTTTTCGCTTGCACTAGGTACCTACTGTAAGAGTCAAACCTGCCAACATAACAGTGCAAGAAACAGTGCTGCTAACATTTAAATAAATATGACGTTTCCTAAAGAATAAGGTTTTGCTTGTTTAATTTTCTATCCCATGCAATGTTACAAAATGTAGTTTTTTTTTTATTTAATAGAAATAATAATGGCAGGTTGAACCGACAAGAAGGTTTTAGTTTGTCAATCATAATAATCTTGACAAGATAAATCGTCAAACAACTTTGATCTGAATAATTTTTAACTTTACTGACGAACAGTTAAAGATTATTTTCTCTAACTCGAGATTATTCTGTAACATAGTTTCAAAAGGTAATATGTGCTCGCGATTCGTTGAAGGAATCAATTTGAAAACTGACGAACCTTTTCATTCCGTGACTGTACATAACGTGAGAAATTATCTTCGCAAAAGACTGAATGAATTACAGGATTAAAAAAAATATTATAAACTACCTATTCTGGTAAAGGTAAGCCTATAGACGTCCAACTTTGGTCTCATCAAATCATTTTTGTTGTATTATGTAAATTGGAATATGCATATTCCTTTAGCACAGCGTGCATTAAAATACCTTACTTGAGAGTTGCCAGACCTTGATTATTCAAATACTTGCAGACGCTTCGGGGTAAAGGCGATTATGAACTTCCCACTAAGTGTATCGCTTACATTTTGGGTCTAAAACAAAGTGTGACAGTGTTTAAACACACGCGTTTGAAGGTGTTGCCATGTGTGAAAATATTCGACGAGATTACAAAGTTATTTTATGACTTGATTGATGCAGAGATGCTGTGAGAGTAAGAAAAAGCATGGTGCGGAAAAGTTTGTCGACATTCCACCAGCTCGCACTAAACGTTTCGATAACTCTCTTATAATGCGAACAGTTAGGAACTGGATTTCGCTGTATCTGTTTATTGCCATAGTTTTTACTAATAGTTGTATATAATATTGTCCATAAATACTAGTTCCTTTCTACTTTATGTAGAGTCGTCTGCGGCGCAGCTTAAGTGTCCTAAATGTCTCTCTTAAAAGCATTTTGAGCGGACAGTTGCAAGGAAAGGCTAATTTATAACGCGAATGTGTTTTAGAGAATGTTTTTTAAGTATAAAATAATGCTGCCGCAAGGAGGGGCTGGCCGCCGCAAGCGTCAAGGCACACTATATCCTCATTACGCGAATTAGCGACTTTCTACCTGAAAGTTACTAATTACCTACCCATTCTTAAAACACTTTTTATTTAAATTAATCTGTAAATATTCGTGTGTTTATGAATAATATTTTCATGATTACCACTGAAACACTGTTTTTACAGTCGATTTTTTCGTGTCCTATTACCACTTCACTGACTGTTCACTGATTAACTGGCAAATTACTTAATCAATCAATTGGAAATAGTGTACCCTAACGTTTCCAATTACATTGATGTATGTGAAACAATTAACATCATTCATTTCATTATTACTTGAGAAACTGAAAACAAAATAAGCAAACATAGAATACGCTAATCGGGGGGACTACGAGTAAAAAAATAATTTATTGTGGGGGACAAAAGCACCAAGGGACCACTAGATTTTCCCCTGGTTTTCGCTAGTCATAATAAAGAAATTAAAAATCTTTCATTTCAAATACAAGTTCCACATTTTCGAATTGTCACTAATGGGTAATTGTTAAGTAATTACCGTGTCATAAGATGAAGTGACCGTATCTAATTAACCCTCGTGAGTGATATGATCTCTTTACAACTTGAACCAATTGGTTATTGAGGCGACTTTTGTCAACCTTTTTGTTATTTTTATGACTTGTATTGATAGACTTCTAGCTCATAGGTAGGTAGGTACACTTATGTATTTTTTATGGGTTTATATTAAACTTGGATACTGATACTTAAGCATACTTTTAAGTTTATCAAGGTAAAGGTAAAACCAAGTAACATTTAGATAAGTTTCTATTTTTTATTTTTAACTTCGATTTCTTTACAATATGTGAGCTTTTTTACATTATGTATTTTCCCTTGCGACGTCGGAATAAATTAATTAGGTACCTATTGCCTGATTTTATTTTTAGCAGGAAAACAAAGCAGGAACATATTATTTATCAAGAATGTACTTTGGGCATGTAAGCGCCATCTGGAGTAACTAAGTGGATACGCAAAAGCTCCCAAGCTCTGCAAAGTTCTAAAGCGTCGCTTCTTGGTTTAACTATTTGTAGAGACAAAACAGAGATGGCGCTCTGCAAAATTATTATTTTTTTCAGTCGCAAAGCAAAGGCTATAGCAATCCTTCAAGTACAATCGCCAGCACTTCATCATTTTAGCCATAGTAACATTGATTTCCTTATTATAATAACATTATTTTGATAAGTAGCGGAAAACCATAAAATGATTTAAATAATGGGTATTTTTGATGACCATTGTTTAATGTAACCCACTTTTTATTTATTTATTTATTAATATTTAGGTACCCTAATTAAATTTTTAAGCTAAATTAATTTATTATTCTCTCTACAAAATATGACTGTCTTTCAAGTTTCAACTTCAATTGCAAAGTGAAGTTTGTTTTCAAATCTTGCTAATGTTTATATAATCTACGAGAGCGAGAATAGTCGAGTCCTACAATGCATGGACTAGAATAAAAAAACTTTTTTTTATATCTTTGAAGGTGTTCCTAATCAAAGTAATTTCATTTGTGTGTGTGTTATCAGTGGTTGAAATTTCGTCGCACTCGATACTGAATAGAGTGAATACTGACTGATTGGTAATCAAAATGTCACGGTCAAGGCCCGTTTATTATCGCACGGTTGCTTACATAAAAATAATGAAAGAAACAAGCTCATTATCATGTTTATTGGTTAGAACTGTACCTACGTAGTTACGAGATCAAAAGAGGTCGCCATAAGCCTAGGCGCAAACCACCAACTTTTAGTTGGCCGATAGTTGGGCCCGATTTGAATTTGTATGAAGAATCGGCCGATACCAAATCGGTGTAATGTACGCACTTTCATACAATGTCCTTAACTGATTAACAGCCCGACCTAACTATCGGCCAACTAAAAATCAGTGGTCTGAGCCTAGGCTAATGCACTCCAAAATTGGCTAGGTTTCGAAGTCGATGCGACTAGTTAGTTTTCAATTGCCTTTCACTAACGATTATAAGCCAACGTCCTCGCGATTGGGAAACATATTGTACACAATGACTGTGACAGACATTGCGCAACTTCTTTCCAAGGAATTTTCTAAAATATGTTGGATTTATAACATAAAAAGCTGTCTTTATAAATCCGTAACTAAACTGTTTGTAAAAGTGCAAGCGATGCATGTAAAAGCAAAGCGTGAAATGATCGAGTAGAACGTAAGACTGCATCGTGCTTTCCATCAAAGCTATGTGAGGACAAGGACAATGGAAATAATAAAAGGTTCATCCTTTTTTCTTCAGGAGTTGCTGCTAAACGCTTTTTATAGAACACGACATTCGACAGTCAGACACACATCGAAATGCAGATTATTTGATCAAATGTAAATTATGTAGGTAGGTAGGTACCTACGTCTTATCTTAATGTAATATTCTGTGACGTAAGTTAATTTCAAACGGAAAATCCATTTCAAATCTTATCGAAAACTTACGGTACAGATTAAATCAATTTCATTCATCAAAACGTGAAGTGCCATAATGCTCTGCTATTTTTTTTTTAGAATTGATTATTTTTGTGCCATATTATGCACAGGTCAGTTTCAATCAGGGTTCGAAAATATCCGATATTTATTATAAATATCAAAATATCGGATATTTATGATATATATCCGATATATATCAACTTTGATATATATCAATTTTGTATGAAAGCCATACTATTATTTTATTGTATTATTCATGAATACTATTGCATAAGTGTTACATAAACATGTTTTTAAAACTTAAAATCAGACAAATAAAGCAAAAACATAAAATTTCTTTTAAATACGGCAAAATCAACTAAAAAAATAAAAATCTTATGTCAAAAGTACAAATACAGTAACAAATTTTAAAAGTTGATATACCTATATCATAAAAACCGGCTTGATATATATCCCTTGATATATATCCTCGAACCCTGGTTTCAATCATACATAGGTTTTTTTTAAAACTCTTAAAATTCAATTAACACACTAACAATAAGTTACCCATCACTAAGTAGGGAAGCCAATGTATTTAAAACAGCAATCCTCCAGGACTATCTGAAGGGTTGTCTGGAGGAGATCGTTTTATAGTGATAAGACCGCCTAAATTGTGCCTTACTTCGTAACCATTTCATATCATCTTAATTCCTACGTAGTATTTATCACGTAAAAAATCGATTAGTGACATAATAAATTATCGATAAATGTTCGAATTTCTCGTCACGCCTCCATTAATGCCTTGATAATAAGAAAATACAATCGTTATCTAGCAAAACAAAACAAACGGTAGCTCTGAAACTATCGAATGAACAAGCAGTAGTGATAATAAAGTCACATGGCAATCAGCAATCAAACGGTGTACCCATACGACTAGTAATAAAATACAGTCGCAGCATAGCATCTGGTTTCATTATGAAACGTCAACGAGTAATCGACCCGCGTCGAGTAACGTCAACAAAATAGGTTAGCGTGTGAACTGTGTGCAGGAAGGCGCGCAGGGCGCTGGTATCTCCTGCCTCCGCGCGAGAGATAGCCTCTTCCTGAGCCACTACCTACTAAACAAAACATAATCTACTCTATTATTTTAACATTCCAAAATTTTACTATTGAATTTGTTGTATCCACAATGGTAAGTTGTCATCCGGGACTACTAAGCCTTCACTAGAAGCCAAACTGTAGATCCTGGCTATACAAAAACATTACTCAAACTCCAGCATTAGACCTCGAATTTTAATATTTTGATGACTGCAGATTTGAATCGATTCTTAGGTGTCATTTCATAGTTTATAGGCTTAAGATTATGAGTCAAATAGATTACAGTTAGAGTCTAGAGAGAATATGGCAGGCAATATACCATATATTGCAGAATAGAACCCTAGTTACATTTGTGGTACAATGAGATTATTTGACACAAATAAAATGTTGTTGTTATCAAAACTTAAATCTCCAATCACTTAGAGTTACTTTTAATCATAGTTTATACGTTTATTCATAGTTTTTTTATGTCAAAATATTTAAGTTTGGATATGAATTAAACTTCGAACAAAAAAAAACATCTTTGATTAAAGTTTCATGCATCTTCGTCTTAAAGCTAATTTTAATTATTTATCTTCAAAACTATTAAAAAATAATTGAATAAACAAATAAATGAGTTAATTTCATACACCATTTCAGGGTTTTATTTGGTTTTAATATGGATACCCTTCAATATTATAGCACAATATCATAGTTTGCTCTTATGTTCAGCAGTTTGTAAGGTCCTATATTAAACGGACCAAACGGACAAAAGTAAAAAAAGTAATGGTACGCAAAATAGAAACAAGTACAGATTTTAAGATGTTTTATTTATTAGGCAAGTTAATTACCATACATTAGTATGTTAACAGTTACAATGCCTTTAATTACAAACAGGTAGTTATCGGTGATAAGCTACTTTTATGGTCCGTGTTAAAAATAATGGTTATCGGCAAAGAACAATTTCTTTATGGTTGTTAGCAATCAATATATGATTTGAAGTCGTTCAACTTTTATTGCTTTTTTTATTACTATTTTAAAATTATTGGAATAAATATTCCTACAATTTTGTACTTAAATAATATGCCACTGAAATACATGTCTGAATTAAAAACTTATAGAGGTAGAAAGTTTATAATAAAAGTTTAGTTTTTCTTCAATTAATTTTGTGCTCACCAGTGAATACAGGAACTATTTTTAAGTAAGTAACTAATTACAGTACATTTTGTTTTGGCATGTAATAATTGGTATCAGTTCAGGATGCTGATGGAATCCGATAAGGTAGGGAATAAGTAGTTCGGATGTAGGACGTTTTCTAGGTTTCAATCTCATTATTCAGGATTCACAGGAAACGGTGCAAGTAGGCGATCATTTTGGATAACCAAAAACTCAATTTTGGAGTCAATTAGGTATATCTTGGTATTAGGATATGATGAAGGAACCTGAAACAGAGGATGGATACAAAGTATTTCCAGGTAAGGTTTAGGTTAAGATGGACGTAGGATTTTGTTAAATTAAGTACCCAATTCAAGGCGGAAGAGACAAGTAGGAACTCAATTTTAAAACAATGTACTTACCACAGAAGTGAAGCAGACGTATCCTCGTTTAGCCAATTCAAAGTGGCAGTAAATAACGCACAAAGCACCCACACAAATCCACTGATTGTCTGGACTCGTAATAACAAAATTACTAATATTATTTATCAAAACAAGATCCCACTGTCACTAAGTCGGGTTACGATTCATACACTGTTATTTAATTTCAACATTTATCTCTTTTTATCATCACTAACTTCCGTCACTGAAGCTGCTGGTTTAATTGAACTTTAATCAATCCGTCATACGAGTCCTTTTAATTTAAATTTTCGTTTTTTTACCGATTCTATCAAAACAACAATGACGTTTGACAGAAACAGGTTAACCTCACGCTCACTCGCATCAAAAAATCCTTCACGATTTAGAAGAGAAAGCTTTGATTTATATAAAAATATATCTGTAACACTTTGTGTTTCACACTTTATTTAAAATAATTTAAACTTGCTTAAAATCACGATATATTGGAGTTATCCAACACAAATTATGCGCACGCAAAAGACTTTTCCCGGGAGAAGAATCGGGTATGAGCAAGCGAGATGGCGAGACAACCGTACCAAGCGGCGACGACGACGGGTTGACTGCTCGCAAAAAAAGGCGACAGAGACAGACAAAACGAATGAACGAATGAACTGATTGTTGAAGGCGCGGTCAGTACTTTTGATGATGATGTTATTGTTTGAGTTGTTTGGTCAGTAAGTTAAACATTATTAAAAAGGTACGGCTACTTATTGTAGGTATGTTTAATAAGTAAGTTATTTACCTATAATATTCTTTATTAACCCTCCCAACGCTACAAACAACTCAACAGCTGATGAATTTTGAATGTAAAAAGTTAACAGTGCGAACTCATTCGATTTTCTGTAAATAATAAACTGTCTGCAAAAGTCGGGATCCAGAATTTTTGGGTTCATTAATGAAGAAATTATTTTAAAATTAGGTCACACTTGTTTCAATTTCCCTCGTGGACTATCTGCATATTAATTACCTATTCATTCAAGAAACAATTTTCACCCCAATGAACTCCTTGCTAGTCACAATCGCCTCCTGGGGGGTCGATATATTCTCAGATACTTAGATCACTTTAGGTCATTGCAATCAAGAAGCACGTCACTTGCTCGTGAACACCACGAGTGTGTAAAATATTTATGGTTGCAGGGAGTCATTGAATGCAGAGCCATCGACCGTTGTGTGTGACCTTTCTGCCGAATAAATGAGTTATCACCTAATAATGCAGCAACTTTGGCAACGCCTAGCGGGAGCACTTTTTAGGCCATTCAGAAATAGACCGGTGTCGTAACTACGCGTGGAGTTCAGTTTGAATTAGAACCAAGTCAAGTGCCATGTATCGTGGTGATATTATGTAAACTATAGGTACCTACATACTTTCTTGGTACCTATTTATCTACTCTGTTAGTTCTATAAAACGTAGTAGGTAGTACCTACTTAGTAGCGAGTAAATGTTTAGCCTAACAAGCCTTATAACGCATTAGGCATAATTCTTTATAAGGCAGAGGAAATATTGCTCCTCCAATATTTTTACCTATACATTGTCTTTTAACGTCCAAAAAAATGAAAAAATCTCAACTTGCTATGATCGTTTTAAGCGAAATGTTAGATTATATTTTTATTAGTTTTGTAATTAAATTCTGGTTTTCCTTTATCAAGACTAGGTACCACGCTCTACGAAGCGTGAAAATGACGTTTGGATTTACTTATTTAAAATTACTTATAAGAGAAAAATAACGGTAGATAAAAGGGTTAAGTAACTTAGTAGGATAAAATAGGTTTCCAAAGAAAGCCAGTAGCAGTTATAATTTCTCTTCAGATAATTTACGACTAAGTATTTTCAGCTTTGTTAAATCGTGTTTGAATCGATATATAAGCGAGAAATCCAAGATAGTTTAAGGTCGGTAACCAATTAACGTTAAACCCATAATTAAAACTGTTGTAAAAAACGCAGACCCTACTATGTAGGTAGGCATGGTAATTGAACTTTCACCTGCGTTATGGGACTGTTGCATTGCGGAATTCACGTGTAATGTATACCTAGGTACTATAGGTCTTTCTTTTGTTTGATAATCTGATTTTACTTCTGTTTGCTGTTTTGTGTCATGTGTCCTACTAACAGGATCCAATTTTTTTTTCTCATTGCGAAATTCTGTTATTAACAACAGTTTACAGTACCTTTTTAGTTTTTATTACGGTTTTCGAAAAAGAGGAAAGTGTATTGCCAATTGCCGGCAACTGTTACATTTATTTGTATTAAATATTTTGTTAATTACTGGCAAAACTGGTAATGTAAATATGAAATTGATCTTACCTACTACGAAGAAAAAAATCTCTGAGCAGCGCTGAATGGTAAAATGTCGGGCAATGTTCATATTGAAACAATTTTCTTCGTTTTCAAAAACTAAGTCTTCGAAAATATGTCTTGAAATCAGTCCAAGAGAAAGAAGAAAATCGAAATAAAAGATTAAGAAATGTGCAATAACGTTTAATTATATCAGTATAAAATATTTATATTTAGATAGCTAATATCACACAATCTTTTTTAGAATATAAAATAATGAAGATATGTCGAAATGGCACTAATACATAATGTATTTAGGTATATTTATACCTATTTTTCTGTTATTCATTGAACAAAAAAATTAATCAATGTTAATGTTTGAGGCTCATTTTATTCATAACAACATTTTACTGTAAGTAATAAATGCAGAGTTCTAATATTCAAATTCTATAAACTTAATCTGCAGATGTCACTAGTTGTCTGGTATCACTTCCATGGGCTTAACTTTCAGTCTTTCCGCCAGGGCGGCGCTAGAGTCAATCTGTTGCTGGACATACGATACTGTGCCGCGCGCATCAGTTTCTTTTGCCGACTTCTTCTCCTTGTCTCCAGGCGCTAAAACTGGTAGGTTAGGATCCGTCTGGAAAAATAGAAAATACCTTTAAAAAACCAATGGAGGTAACAATTTTTTAGTCATACACTCTACATTACGGTTAATCTTTGTTGTTCTTCTATGATGATGATCTATCTCTATATTAAAATATTGAAAATGAATATTATTAATTTGCTCACATATCTTAATTACTTAATGCTAGTTATTATATTATAGAGACATCTAATAAATAAAGATCTTCATATTTTACTTCGCTAAACTAAATAAGAAACATAATAGGTTTTCTCAATAATTAAATTATTACCAAATACCAATTAACTATAAGGTTTATAAATATTTCAAAAAAATAATTAGTTAATTCAATTATTTTAGTTCCAAAAACCATCACGCGAAAGCTATAGGGTTAAAAATTGAATGAATGAATGAACGGTAACGGTACCACAAAGGCATAAACGGTACAGTTTTGTTTGTTTCTGACACAGGGATTATTAGAGGTTTCTGTCCATATCTGTGGGTTTCTGACTTTGTTATCACCATTCAGCTTTCACCAAAATCACAACCAAAATAGCCCTAGAAAACACCAAACTATTGACACTAGGTAAGTACTTTTAAAAATTGCATGTGCAAGCTTTAAAATAAACTGTCAAGCCAAAATACTGCTTATCATGCTTAAAGTGAGGTTTGTGTGTAGAATTCCAGTTCGTACCGGTTCTAGTTGCCTCCAGTGTTGTATGGCCTCAGTAAGGCGATCTCCAAAGCCGGGGGCGAAGCACTCAGGGTCGACAGCCACGAAGCAGTGTCCCAGGTTGGCAGCGCCGCCTGTTCCGGCGTGGGACCACGAGCGCACGTGGTGCCCGAAGTTTGAACCTGACAAGAAATTGATAATATTCTATAGGTCGAGATACAGAGCACGTGGTCGAGACGAAATAGAGATGACTTCACCTAATATGGCAGTGGATAGTGATTCAATCTTGATTTTTGTTTTTAATGTCACATTAATTGTATCCTATCTACCTACCTACTAGCTAGACGAACTTAATGCCATAAAGTATTCTCAGCCGTTTACCCTTGAGCTAAGCAGAAAAAAATAGTTACAAAATCGCACGTGTTAAATTAAGTTAGCTATGTTACAAAAGCACAACGTTAAGGTAAGTAGGTAGGTAGGTACCTACTTATGAAAGTAGGTAGGTAGGTAGTTCTCATTCGTTTAGTCAAAGTTCTCATTCATTAAAGTATTTTGTACCATTCAATGTTTTTGCTGTTACTTCATTTTGCATATTATGAGACATCTTTATAAATGCAGTCTCTACTCTAATCTGCCTGGCTGTCATGCATGAAGCGCCATCTTTCTGTAGACTGTGGAACTATTCTCGGGTATTCATAATATTCTTACCAGCAGAAATTCCGCAGAACAATTCCACCATAGCTGCCAGTCCGAATCCTTTGTATCCTGAGGTCTGCTCTCCTCCACCCAATGGCATCAAACATGCTGTGTTGTAGCCCTGTAAAATAATACCTAAATCATTTTTCCAGAAAATAAATATTTTTGGCATCCTCGAGTGTTTAATGGCTAACTGCCAGAGCTATTAATAAAGTCAGTAAAACCGATAATCCATTCTAAGCGGTAATTCCAGACGTATCTAAAATATATCGTGAACTGCGTGCATGCATAGACCAGTGTAGGTACTCGTATAGTAGCTTTTACGTGCACTTTTATATTTATTGTGGGAAGAATTGGAGGTAGTTACTAACCAGTTCAGCATCTGTCGTCTCCTTGCCATCAGGTCCTTGTGCCCACCCTCTTGGTATGGGTTCTCCTTTTCTTCGCTGCATTTCGATCTGTAAAAGTATTTATTTACTAGCGGCCGCCCGCGACTTCGTACGCGTGGATCCCGTTTTACCCCCTTCATCTATCTTACGCGGTTTAGATTTTTTCATACAAATGTTTTTTTCCGCTAACTCCCGTTCCCGTGGGAATTTCGCAATATCCTGTTGTAACTAAGCTTCAAGTTTACTAAGGTACCTGCATGCCAAATTTCAAGCGTCTAACTTAAGCGGTTTAGATTTTTCATACAAATGTTTTTTCCCACTAACTCCCGTTCCCGTGGGAATTTTGCAATATCCTGTTGTAACTAAGCTTTAAGTTTACTAAGGTACCTGCATGCCGAATTTCAAGCGTCTAACTTAAGCGGTTCAGATTTTTCATACAAAACGATTTTCCCGCTAATTCCCATTCCCGTGGGAATTCCTAAGTATCCTATAACCTGCCCAGGAGTATGAAGAATAATTGTACCAAGTTTCGTTAAAATCCGTCGAGTAGTTTTTGTTTCTATAAGGAACATACAGACAGACAGACAGACAGACAGACAGACAGACAGACAGACAAAAATTTTACTGATTGCATTTTTGGCATCAGTATCGATCACTAATCACCCCCTGATAGTTATTTTGAAAATATATTTAATGTACAGAATTGACCTCTCTACAGATTTATTATAAGTATAGATTAGTCTGAATATAATAAAAATGTAAGGCTTCATTTCTTATCATTTACTTAGGAAAGGGCTAGAAATAAACCCCATCTTGAGGGGCTTGTAGGCCCGTCGCGCCGTGTAGGCGGGCAATCGCCGGGAGGGGTTTTGGTAGTGAAGGCTTTGCCCGGAATTCCACAGTTCCTTTCCACTTAAGGCGATTGTCGGAGACCACGGTCTCATAAGTATGCCCTGTCCTTCTGACTTTGTGAGCTCCACATAACCTACCCTGTCCTCGCAGGGTAGGTAGGTATATATAATTTGATACATTATCCCCGAAAAAAAATCTCTAGAATAAACTTGCCTTGCCAACTGCGACGGCTGTTGTAGCCATGTCCAAGTAGAATGATTCGCCCTGCGACGCTGGCGCCACCACGGACATAGGATTTGTCCCGAGAGCAGACTGGAAGGTAAAGAAACAAACATTACCATACAATAATTAAATAAATTAGGTAGGATAAAACTTATAAACTCTTGGAAATTTTCGTATTTCGTCACTGATATTAGTAGCTTTTGTTTTTAGAGTTTTATCAGCATTCAGCACTTGAAATACGAAATCAGTGATTGATAAGTAAGTAGGTACTACCTATATCATCCATTATTTACAGGTATGAATAGCCCTATCTATCCTGCCATTAGTGTACCTACGCAATATACTCAAAATCCATGATATTGTGCGTACACAGCCTAACTAAACAGTGAGAATAACTAGCTACCCTACCTATAGCCGTGTCTTCTCTACATGATGCGTTTAATTCATTTTGACGTGAACATTTCCACTTATTTACTTTAGTCGATGTACACAGTGTTGTGTGACGTTTACCTGTTTACTCCTCGTAGGAGCCAAGAGAGGCGATGTGTTCGTGAACGCCATGCCTATCAGCCCCTTGTCTGCTGCCTTCTGCGCCCACCAGCCTGCCATGCCGTTGTGGTTTGACCCTGAAATATCCATCAAATTGTACAGTCTCTATCCAAGAACCAATAACCAGATAATTTGTTGTTGATTTTGATTTTGATCTTGAAATATTCGTCAAATTATAAACAATCTATCGAATCTAGAATAGAATAGAACATTTTAGAAATCTACACGTGCTTTTTGATTCGACTGAATTCTCTGGTACCTAGCGCTCTATTGCCTTAGATAGAGTCAGCATATTTATCTTTAATAGTTATGAGTTATGTATTATTATGGCGTCTCTGAAAGCTAACAAAATCAACCTATGTCATTTCGAATTGAAAGATTTGGAAAGCCAAGAATTAAAGAAATGTGATTAGAAATATTGTCTTCTGTAGAAGACTTGGCGTAGAGGGCACGGAAACGTTTATCTTCTATAGACGACCGTGGCGCTGAAAAGGTATACCTAAATATAAGACACTTTTCAGGAACTGTTTTTACGTCTAAAGGTCTAACCTGCGGGATATTTGACAACTAACATTAAAGCCCAAACTCTGTTCTTGTAACCATCAACTGTTTTTGTAATTAACATACCTTTTACAGTAACCCATCCAACGCCAGTATTCTTCGCCTTGCTGATGGCCACATCCATGGCGAAGTGGCTGGCAGTGGCTCCCAGCACATTATTGGCGTCGATCCACGCGGTCGAAGGGCTCTCCTTCAGGATCTTCGGCTCGTTGTTCGGCTGGCAAGCACCGCTTACTATGTCGTTGACGTACATTTCTGAAATCAAATGATAGGACTTACAAGACTTACTGCTGCTAGCACTCTCTTCGAGGATATTTCTGCTTGCAAATGGTGGTGTTAGTTTCAACTTACTTGTACATGATTATCTGCTATTTGGTCTTTTTTTTAAGTATAGGGTAAAAACGTGAATGACAAGTAAAAACTATTGTGGAAAGGGTTGTAGTTTTGAATCCCGCAAGGGACACATGTAATGTCACGCTTTAATAAAGTAAAAAAAGTTATTTTATATGGTTATGTTTAAAAGTAATATGATTCCGTTATCAAGTACTGGTACAGGTCCTGCTAAGTTTAGTTAATAATTGGTATGATATAGTTGGAATAATTTAACTAGTTTTTCAATTGAAACTGCTTTCTAATTTCTAAACTAGTTTTCCTTGTATTATATTTTTAGTACTACCAATTTTCCCTTAAATAGACGCTGGCTCTCTCTACGCACTATTTGCGGAGAACTAATCGCCGGGCATTGACTCTACTGAAAGCAGTCTTTCAAGTTTAAATTATTTATTTTGCCCACCAAATGTAGATACAAAGTGTTATCGACTCTCTTTATAGGCACTTTCCACGGTCGTTATTTGGAATCACTAGGACAGATGGCTATCTAATCACTTATAGGTATGTCTGCTTTGAACATACTAATCATACATTGACGTGGCAAATGATCCTGCTGTAAAACAATGAACAGACTTTTAAACGATCATTAAAAAACTCATTAAAATTCATCGTAAGTGTTAGATCTTAAACAATTCCTGAGATGACTCGCTAATAAGGAAGTCGTAGATTCACACTTCGTTTGTAGTTTATAGCGGTTACACTTAGCAGGAAGATGCTATACTTATACTTATAAGGAATGAAAAATAATAGAGCAGTTAGTATTACAAAAATGCAAAAGTTATGAAATTCACGCCGCGTGCAGAATTTTTCATTTTATAAGTATTAGAGCAACACCCAGTAGATCATGATCTGAAATTTGTTCTAGAATGAACCAGATTAGTGCCATGTTATCCTGTCTTAATCTTTCCACTTAATCAATTCAATTTGTCTTATAAGAATCACCAAAAGCATCCTTATTATGAGTAGGTATTGGTTGAATTGATCACCACAAGATAGGGAGAAAAGTCGCAAGAAATAAAGACAGTTCGATTAAGCGTTACCTAGGTCATCTAAGATCTAAGGCTGAGTTGCACCACCTTATTTTAACCGTAACAATAACAATTACCGGTGCTTTTTGTATGGAGTTTGACACATTTTTGACGTTTGTGAAAGTTAAAGTAAGATGGTGCAACTCAGCCTAAGAATACAAAGAAAAATCGTCTCAAACTAACCAAGTCTATTCAGACCATGGCTGGGATGCCCCAGCCTATCAGCCTGTATGAGCAGCTCGGCTTGCTGCTCAGCTGCCTTCGCCGCTGCCCCTGCTGCCTTCAGGCAGTCCGTCATGAAGCGGAACGCGTCTGCTGTCGCTACCTTGCCCATTTTGATAAACTGCAATAAAGAAAACCAGTGCAATTTGAAAAATATTTCATTTCTAGTTACATTTAAGGCACATTTTTCACTACTTCTATTCATTGCTACGTACGTAGTGAAGGTTTTGTATGAGGCACGGACTGGTTAACAACCATGTCCAATATACAGGGTGTCCAAAAATGTTTACAAAGAAAGTCCAGATACCATTATTTTCTTCGTGTTGCCTTTTCATATGACATATTATTTGACACTTGTGTAGTCAATAAACATATTGTAGGTTATTCAGTTTTTTTAAATTGCATAGCTACTTGATACCATGTGACACCATACCAGTGTACGACGAACCAATAAAGATTTGTGACAACGATGTGTTATTTTTATTTCATGCAGAATAGTCAGGAAATTAATTACACAAAAAAACGGTAAGTTAGGTAACAATAAGCTATTTGTACAGCTGTGTACTAATACCTAGATACTAACAAACTGCAGTGGCACTAATTATAAAATAATATTAAATAGGCAGCATTAAGTTTTCTGTCCTTTTAAATTGACAGTTAAAGCAGTCATCTATCTACTGCGAAGCTATCTTTAAAAACTCACCATTTTTTCACCAGGCCTTGGAAACTATAAGTAATATCAAAATTATAGTTAGACTTTCAAATCCTATCAGAAATCAGAATCATACGTGTACCGAACCCAAGTTATAGTATACCTACTTAGGTACGCCCGTATTCACAAACATTACTGAGGTCTCACAGTGCGCGTGGACGCACAGGGTGACACACGAACCAATCACAGCCACAGAGTTCTATTCAACGCTGTGCGTTCGATTTATCGTTTGTGAATATGGGCGAAAATATTGTAAGTAGAAAACAGCACGTTAAACTTAGCACTGTAGGATTTTATGTAGTTGTAATTGGGACTATTTTGTAACAAAAACTTATAGTCTGATGTGCTGCCGTCTACGCCATGGTTAACCTTGAGGGCCGCCGTTTAAACCATTATAAAGTTTGCTATTTTTATTTGAGACGATACCGCGCTTCGCTGTACCGAATACCTACACGTCCTTCGTCAAAATAAACTATCAGACATCGTTCTGTGTGCTTACCATGAGTTTACATTACGTGCGCTTGCTAGGGACTGTGTAAAAAAATGACAAAAAATGTATGACAGATTGTACAGCGCCACTAGGGGCTACTTTCAAGAACTTCATAGATGTCTTCATAGATGTTTTTGAGTATAGTATAGTCTGATTTGCTGCCGTCTACGCCATGGTTAACCTTGAGGGCCGCCGTTTAAACCATTATAAAGTTTGCTTGTTTTTGACGTAGGTACTCGCTAGCGAGAACACCTAACGTAAACTCATGAGTTTACGTCTGATAAAATGACAAAGGTTTGGTTAAAAACAAAAAACAATTGAGTGACTTCATACCTAAACCCAAAAACACATTTAAAGTGACGCATCAATTAAAACTGAGTTTAAAATTGCACGTCTGTTGATGATTGTTGATATAGTTAATTAGCTCTTCATATAAATTAGTGAGATAGAAGTATTATTGCAACAATAAAAAAAAAAAAAAAAACTAGTACAGTTTGGTGTGCTATCCTTGTACTTATTACGATAATAAAACTTGTTGGTCTACGTTAGTGTTTAACTAGCGACCTGCCCCGGCTTCGCACGGGTAGGTACCTACTATAAACCGTCCCCTTGAATCACTCTATCTTTAAAAAAACCGCATCAAAATCCTTTGCGTAGTTTTAAAGATCTTTCTAAGCATACGTAGGGACAGAGAGCGGAAAGCGAAAAGTTTTATACTAACTATGTAGTAATAATCACAGAATTTTTCCCCTTAATGTGGTACCTACTTAATTATGTAGTCATCCTGTGTTTCAGGTAGGTATGTAAGTATTTGTAATATGTATTTTGGGTAGGAATGCCTACCTTTCCCTACTTATGTACTTTGAATGGATGACAGCACATGCACACTGTAGCATCTTATGGAGTTGTAACAAGTTCTATTTTCCTGTAACAAGTTCTATTTTCCAAAAAAATATAGTCTGATGATAAGATGATGTCAAAAATCCCTACTTAAATGATGTCATAAATGCTTTTAGATCATAATTTACTGCAATAACTGTTATGGACATGTTTGTTATAAGCTATTGGTAGAAAATGTTTCGCGCATTAAGTGCGGCTTTTGTTCCTACATTGAAAAAAGTAGAATGTTTACAGTTCAATAAAGTATGAACACATAGCTACATGCCTACGAATGAATGTGGATTACGAAAATATGTAAATAACCAGACCGATTTACATATTTATATGTAAATAACGACCGGTATTTACCTACATAATTTAAGTAAGCAAAAAATATGTACCTAGGTACAATCGCCCGCCAGCACATCAGACTTTAATATTTTATCGTAAAATAGAACGTATTCCTATCACATAAGATGTCACAATGTTTTGTAGATTGCATTTTACTATTTGTTCTACCAGTACTTTAACCTTGACATTGGGAAATGTCCTGCCAAACGTATTTTCATCTTTGTTTGCCAAGCTTTTGCCCACACATATGGAAATGTTATCAATGTTATTAAAAAACTTTGTTTACTACATTTTGGACTTATCAGATATAAATAATATCATTATGAATTCATTTGATATCTAATATTTGGTTAATATTGAAATTGTCCCATAAGAACTAACAAATACAATGTAAACCAAAACAAACATTTGTACAGTAAACATTCATTTTTGTTGAAAAATAGCACTTATAGCAACCACAAAAGTACCATTTAAAGTTAAACTTAATGTGCTGTGAAGTCTGTACCTAGATGTTTTAGTTTGCAGACATAATGACGCGTTTTTTTGTTTTCTAAAACCGACTTTATTTCTTTTTTACTTTTAATAACTGTTCCTGGCAGGTTATAAAAAAAACTTACCACTATTTAATTGGCTGAAACAGCAGTAATTTTCTTAATAACAATTACTGTAATTTGTGTAATATACTCGTAGGTACGTGATCACGGCACGCGCGGCCTCGGCTGCGAACTACGGCTTACTGACAGTTCTGTATGATAAAATTCAAGGCAAAAGAGCTATGACTCTAGTTTCTGTAACTTGTTTGTATAAATACGAATTTTGACCGATAACGGATAATGTAAGGTTAGCCTAGCAACTGTTAGGTAAATAGTTTTAATTGAGTTTTTAATAGCAGCTGCAGATAAGTAAATAAATGAGCGATATTGCTCGAGCCGGTCTATGAAAGATAAATGCGGTTGATTTTAGTGTTTTTAGCTTATGACTATGACTTGTAAGGATTAGTACGCTCCATAGTTTACTAATGTGAATTAAGATCCATGGAGAATCTTTATCTTATTCTGGGTGTATTTTTAACTGTCTATTTTAAACGGTCTCTCCCTTCAAGGGTTGCTTGGAAGAGATAACATCCTAGGGATAGGATCGCCTAAAGTGTGCCATTCCAATTTTATTATATTCCTTCTGATTATCTGTTCCCTACAACTAGGTTTAGTGTCAAAGGTCAAACTGTCAGTCTATCATCATCATCAAAATAATTTCAGCCATAGGACGTCCACTGCTGAACATAGGCCTCCCCCAATGATTTCCACAATGGCCGGTTGGTGGCGGCCTGCATCCAGCGCCTTCCCGCTACCTTTATGAGGTCGTCGGTCCACCTTGTGGGTGGACAAATCTATCAATCAGTTGTTTTAAGAGAAAAAGGTTAATATTTATTGCATCACGAATTTAACCGACTATCAAACATTTGCGAAAGACGAATTTAAGGCGTAAGTCACACACGTACAGTACCTACTGTCTCCTAATATTGTGTCTGCTGGACTGCAGTGATTCAATCAAGAAGTGCACTCATTCAGTTTCCTGCAAATGCACCAGGAGTCTAATTATTCAATTCAACAACTATTACGAACGCTTTCATTAACACAATTTGTGCACATCCATCAGCGGCTCACAAAGGCAGTCGTTCCATCGCGTAGTATTGGTGCAGCAATGGATGCTAACAATCTGTCAAAAATAAAACGATTGCGATGGATGCTGAATTACATAATGAAGAAGGTCGTCCCCATTCCCATTGAGTTAGCGGTCGATACTTTAGTGCGCATGTCTGAAAATGGCGGACTGGTGGCGCGAAGACGCAGTAGCGCGGTGAAATATGCTAACGGTATGATTCAGGTTCGATTCCTGGTCAGATCATAAAAAGATATTTGGAATTGTATCGTATTGGGGTGTGATTAGCGCTCCGATTAAATTCTGCTACTTCGTGTCCCAATATTTCAGTTCCTTTTCGAAATTATGCATGGTCATCTCATACTACTAACACTAAGGCTGGGTTGCACCATCTTTAACTTTGACAAAAGTTAAAAATTTGTCAAACTCCATATAAAAATCGTTACAGTCACGGTTATAGTTAGGTGGTGCAACTCAGTTTGATACAATAAAATTGGTGATTGTCTGTAATTTAATCACAATAAAAGCCTAGCCATTTTCTAAGAAAATCTTTTCATCCGTAATTCAGCTGTATTTTGATTGTTCGGAGAATAATCAGAAACCAAACAAAGAGCAAAATTTGTAAATACTTAGTAAATGATAAGCATTAATAACCACACTTATCTTAAATTAATCAGTTGTGTTGTAACACATCTGCCAGGCACATGTGATTGATGTAATAATAAAGTTATACTTCTTGTGGACTTGTGGGAAAAAGGTACTTATTTAATTTTAAATAGCTTTTTATGCAACGTATGTAACGTAGTTTATGCCAATAACCTTTTGTCTTCTTTAGCTGAGTTGCACCACTAAACTTTAACGGTAAACTATAACGATAACCGGTGTTTTTGTATTTTTGACGTTTGTGAAAGTTAAAGTAAGTAGTTGTAAAGCACAAAATATTGTTTAATCCCAATCTGGAGAAAACACAAAAACAGTCTCTACTTTAATAAATTTTGGAAAAAAGTCATTCAGTGTCGGACTGCCGATTCGAGGATATACACGTACAATGGTTTTTGCATTATTATTTTATTTTCACCTTTATTTTTGCATTTAACAAATGTGTCGTTTTTGTAAGTTTTTCTTGTGAATGCTACAATCTACAATGTAACCTTGTTGGTAATCAAATAAAAAAAAAATACTCATGAAAAATCTTAAGAAAGTTATTAATAATTTATTAGAAACTGCTCTTACTTTCGCCTAGCCTTCAAAGTCAGTGGTTGAAATCGTATACGTCCTATAATATGAAGGAATTCAAAGGGTGTTTGTTTATCACTTGACTCTAAAGAGATATAAATATATACACTTCATTACTATTCTTATCAAAAACTAAACATATCGTGATAACTGATAATATTTTATTTTTGAAGACTACAAAGTGTATCAAGCGAGCAAGTGCATTGTTTGTTTTCATAGATTGACTCTATGTAGGGTTACAGAATAAATAAGTAGTTATAATAATCAGCAAGTAAGTAATTAATAAGTATAAGTAGAATGTCTTACTTATTTACTGTACTCTAATAGAAAGGCTAACTTAAGTAATTACCTAAGTTTAAGTCAACAAACGTTTTATTTTCTGCGATAAAAATGATAGTGAAATTTAAATGCAAGTATTTAAAATTGTCTTTTGGAGTCAAACTGGGTTTAAAATGTTCTTTTTGTGTTTTGTCAGCAGTATATTGATCTACTTTTCGCACACCCTGTATTTATCAAAGGTTTATCATTTCAAGTATAAAACTAGCACTTTCTCTAGGCCTGACACTTTGTCAAGATGCCCGAGGTTCGTGTGGACGAGGTACAGAGGTTCATGGAGGAAGCCCTGAGGGCCGCGGGCGCTCCGCCCTCGGAGGCGGAGGCCCACGCTGCCCTGCTGCTGCATGCTGACACTACAGGGCATTTTAGCCATGGCTTGAACAGACTAGGTGAGTTTATTAATGTTTTTTCTATCGTATGGGTTGCTTGCTGGTAGGGCAACTGAAGTTGGACCTGGATCCCTAGACATTTTTAAATTATGTGACCATTTTAACCTTTAACCGACGACGTGCGGTCTCACAGACCGCTCTGGTTTTTGAAATTTCTGGATTGCAATGTTCTACTTACTCCCGTGTCCCGAGCGTCTCAGTACCTTCGAGTTTAGTTGCCCATACACCATTACAGGTAGTGGTTACATCGATAACCGCAGTTTTGACAAGATAATTTGATTTAAAGTTCAACAGCGGTCTGTGGGACCGCACGTCGCAGACTACGTGACTTTTTTGTACCATACTAAAACTTGCGTTTTTGTTATAGACGACTCTTTTTTTGTAAAAATGATGGATCCTGGGCCACCACAATCTAGGAAAAGACATTTCCTAATGATATATTGATATTTGGACATAATATTTTGTAAAAGATGGTAGTCTGTAAAAAAAATCCGCGAAACGGGTGGTAAAGCAAACTGTGACATCTATTCTAGGCTCTGACATGCCAAATCAGCCTGATGTCATTGCACCAGCTGCAAAAAAGACGTACCTTTTAGTCCACCTAAATTTAAAACGAAATTATCTTACAGGTGTTACCTATGCATACCGAAAATGCTTGGCATGCGGTAAAAAAAAATGTCCTGATTGTGCCTAATGTTTACCCTACGTCAAAATTTTTGTGTGCATGTAATGTACGTGTCATTTATTTTTATTTCATAAATTATGTTCACTATATTTAGGAAGGAGTATAGTTTTTCTTGCTTTGATTAAAATTTACAAGTTATACAGGTATTATTGAGCTCTAGTGTAATTTCAATGAAATTAAGGGTCAAAAAAGTTTTAGCCATATTTAAATAAATAATATACATTGATTCCTCACAAATTATACGTATGTTTATTTGTAATACTATAATGTTCTCAAAAAATATAAAACCAATATACTTTTATACAAAAAATGATTACTTTTTGAGTAAACAGTAGGAGCGGTCCCACAGACCGCACGTCGCAGACGGCGTGACAAAAAAATCACGTCGTCGGTTAAAGGTTAATTTCGAAATCGCTTCGCTTTAGTGTTTTTTGTTGAAGTCACATAGCTCCGTGAAGCAATTTCGAATCTGAAACTGTCACGGGTGGTGGTTAGTCTAGGAACCCAAGTAGCAACAGATTATCTTCATAAGGCATTGAAGATATCTTGAAGACTAATAGCCTAATTCCAGCCGTTGTCTTGGCCAAGACAATAGTCGCACTCAAGAAATCTTGAAGTTATGCCCCAAGACAATGGTAAGCAAAAAAGGGCACAATCCTTTGGAGATCACTGAGACAGAGTTAAGACAACGCTTAAGGCAGACTTAAACCCTAATTAAGAGTGTAGTTTTAAGAATTTCTAAACAAGTACTATAATATATCTTATAGTATGACTGTAGACAAGGAAATAGAGTTGAAGATATCTTGAATACTTATTTAAGACTGATAATTATTTTTACAGCTAAGGTTTATTTAACTTCATGTAGAACTATGTAAGACACTTTTTATTAAAGAGGAACTTAATTTAGAAAACAATGTGATCTTTAACACTATATCAACTTTAGATAAAGGTTAATGAAAATGGCGATGAAATTATTTTAATAACTAATTTATTTATGTCTAGAAAAGACCTAAAATGACATTTTTGCATAAGAAATATAAAACGCAGTGTGGTTTCTCGTGTAAAATCAATGGATAATGTTATAAAACAAGAGGGCCTTGAAAAAAACCTAATAAGATCAATAAAATATTACGAAATTGTATTGTATAAAGAAAACTTTGAGGTTATAAAATAATATTTTATTTTATGCAAACGTTCTTAGACATTTATACAACTAGAAAAAGTGTAACAAAGACGTACTTTAATTTAAATGTCGTCTTGTTATGATATTATTGGTTAATTTCTGATTTATTTTTTGTTACACATAGCTCATAATGGCGGTAATTCTAATTTGTCTAAATGTAGCAAGAATACAGAAGATTTTGAATTTGTAAGTTTAGTAAAGAAAGAGTTGAGTCAAGTTGTACTTTACATAGTATTAGTTTAGAAAAATTAGATTTAACTTACACTTAAAATTCACTTGATGAAGCATTACTTAAGTGCATGTGGTATCAAGTAGATCTTTAGTTTTATTTAGTTAAAACTAGATAGTTTTCATTCTGTAATAGTCTTGCTAAATTATTGGTGCTGCTATACATTAGAGAACAATTCATTTACTAACTTATTTATTAATTACATGATTTTTCCCTCGACTTTGACGGTGTGGAAGTCGAAAATGGTTGTAATAGGACTAATTGGTTTCTACGTTTCTAGTTTTGTTATAACATAAAGGGGAAAGTTCGGTATATTATACTGGCGGATAAATTGCACCACCCTCATATTTCGTAAAGTATTCTTTGAACTCTGTAATTGCAACACAACAATTCATTGAATATCAGCCATATGATTTTTGCCGTGTTAATTACACACACATGACGTATTTTATTGTAAAAAGTTTTTATTTAATTGTTTTTATGGAACTTTTAACAATTTATAATTGTGTTTTTAACACACAGTGTTTCTAATAATTTATATAAATTATTAGAAACATTTTTTGGTAATTATTATTATATTAAGATTTTTTTAAAGTACCTACTGTCACCTAGTTAGTTAAATTGTATAATATCATGTTGTACCCAACTTTACCATACAATTTAGAAAATATTTTAGACAATATTCTACAATATTTTAATCATATTTTGAGTTGAGAGATAATAGCATAATTTAGTTCGCGAGCGACCGCACGCATTTTGTATCAAAAATTAATACAATAAGCTGCGCATGCAGTTGGCCGCGGCGGGCGTGCATTACCTTGAATTAATAGGCGTGATCCTGTTTTATCGAAATCGTCCTGTTAAGTGTATTTTTTCTCAAAATGTAATAATTCTAGTAAAAAAGTAATTAACTTAATCTTCAGAAAACTATTTCTAGGACAATGGTCTTTAAAAAGTCCTGAGTAAATCTACGAATACTTTATTTACTTTGCAACAGTTAAATATTACTTCATCTATACTATTTAGTATTAAGTGAGCATACAAAAAATCTTAATTTAGTAAAAGAGGTTTTTTTTTAACTTAAGCTAAGAATAACTTAAGACCAAATTATCTAAAGAATTCCTAACTTGGTTTTGGGTATTCTTAATTTGCTTAAGTAGCGCTCGATGAAGAATATAAAGTCTTAAAGAAAAAAATCTCTATTCTAAGTTTATTTGGTTTTAGCTTAAGTGTAAATTTAGATAGAGTTAAGACAAGTAAGATTTTGCCCTTAATACCAATTGCTACTTGGGAAGAGTGTAAGTTAATGGGAATTGGGAAAGGAAGGAAATCGGTCCTTATTCACTTCAAACCTTACTGTTTTTTGTTGACAGTTTAGTTCCCTTGCGACAAATTTGACCTATACTTGTTGGGTGTTTAATAGGTACATTATCTGAAATACACTCGAAGTTCTGAAATATCTCTCTTGCTCAGCAATTAACGAGATAAAGACGTTTTAAAGTTTTTATCGGGACAAACTTACAAACTTGGCATATTAATTATTTAAAACTTTTTAGTTTTCTACATAAACGACATCAAGAAAGGCGCCGTGAACGCCAACGCCAAGCCAACGATATTGAAGGAAGCTGCCGCCACAGCGTGGGTGGACGGCGGGAGCGGCCTGGGAGCCACCGTGGGCAACTTCTGCATGGACCTGGCCATCAAGAAGGCGAGGGAATCCGGTGTTGGAGTCGTCTCTGCCAAAGGCAAGTGTTCAAATCTTTTGTTCTTGGTTTAAACTGTACCTACATACTCCCAACTCCAAGGTATAACTGCTTATTGTTCTGCATGGACCTGACCATTAAGAAGGCGAGGGAATCCGGTGTTGGAGTCGTCTCTGCTAAAGGCAAGTACTTTCTTTTCCTCCCACCCTTGACCTCCCTTTTCTCCTTATTTCAAGCTGTAGGTACATACTCCTAACTCCAAGGTAAAACTGCTTATTGTTCTGCATGCACCAGGCCATCAAGAAGGCGAGGGAATCCGGCGTTGGAGTCGTCTGCCAAAGGCAAGTACCTGAAATTTTTTCAGTCTTTGTAACTGAACTTTATGCATACTTTTTTAATCGTAGTAAGTATATTACCAACGATCAAGACATCCTCCGCGGTCGTTTTGGTCTACGAAGCCGTGCCAAGAAGCTCCCTGAGACCTAGGAACTATAGAAACTGTATTATAGAAATATTTTTTCATAAATTTAAAATTGTCAGGGCCTGTACGCTTATAATGAGAATACAACGTAATAACCGCAATGTATCAATAACAAACTTGAGATAATTAGTTACATTTACTGTAACTGACAATGTTGTTAAATAAAGACTAAGAATAAATATCCGCCAGATAAGAAAAACACATAGGTATTTATTGTTTCTAAGTGAGAAAGGTGACTTATTCGACTTAGTTAAAAATAAGAGCAAAATGCTTTTGTTTGCTGTCTGACCGGTGTGTCCACCAAATCTTCCATTTAATTTTGGAGGGCGTGCTCCTGCAGAAGAAACTATGACCAATGATGATGACGAATGATGACTGATGACTTATTTATTGATAACTAGTGACCTTTTTTATACTGGAACCCTTATTAGGTACATTGTGTGTTTCTTTTATGTTTCTTATATAAATCATTGATTACCTATTAATATAAAAATGTTTGGAATGTTTAACTGCCTAGCTCGCATCAATACTTATGACTATGTATATTTTAATAACTTTAAAGACTGTAAACCCTTGAAAAGTGGCTGACAATAGTGATTGAGTTTCTTGCGCTGCTTCTTCTCAGCAGCGGCCCATTTATTGTCCCGAAGCAGTGGTAGGGTTAATACTGGGACGTGTAAAAGTGCTTTTTAAAAGCCTATTTGCAAAAATAAATGAGTTTTTTTATTTATGTTCATTGTAGGTTGCACACATTTCGGGATGGCAGGCTATTGGGCGCTGAAGGCAGAGCGGCAGGGCCTCATTGGACTGGCCTTCACGAATTCTTCGCCAGTTATGGTGCCAACCAGGGCTAAAGATGTAAGGCTTTTACATTTCTGTATGTAATACGCAATTATTACAAATCATTAATGTTAAGTTTAATCAAATAAGGCTATGAAAGCTAAGTAGAGCATATAATAATGTACCTTTTGCAAAACAATGATATTGGCGACGACCTGATAAAGGTAGCAGGAATGCGCTGGATGCAGGCCGCTACCAACCGTGCGATGTGGAAGTCACAGCAGTGGAAGTCCTGTGGCTGAAATGATGACGATGATGATGATATTGGCTTTTCAGAATTTTTCTCCTAAGTGTGTGTATTTATCTTCTTTTTTTTTCAAAGGCAGCTATGGGAACAAACCCCATAGCGTTTTTTGCGCCCGCAGCAAACGGTGATTCATTAGGAGTGGACATGGCAAGCACAGCAGTGGCTTTGGGGAAGGTATGAAACAATTTATAAATTATTTGTTTATTTTACTTAACGTGCATGAGAAGATGCTGAAAAAAGTTTAAAGAAAGAAGAAGAAATCTTCGCTCACAATAAGTCTTAATTTCAGATAGAAGTCCAAATTCACAAGGGAGAACCAATACCAGAGGGGTGGGCTTACGGTCCGGACGGGAAACCAACCACAGATGCACAGTTGGTAAATATTCAGTATTTCTTTTATAGCATAAAATAGACGCCAATCAAAGCTAAAACAAGATTCAAAACTTGTATATGGTAACTAGTAGTACTTACATAAGATATGTGCCATATGATTATCTAGGTGCGCTGGTAGAGTCCAAAAGATTAATGTAAAGGCATTTTCTTCAATTTTCCACAGGCCTTCGACACTTATCGCCTAATGCCCCTCGGCGGTATGGAAGCAACTAGCGGGTACAAGGGATATGGCCTGTCTGCGGCTATCGAAGTACTATGCGGTGGACTTTCTGGTTAGCTTAGTATAACATTAGTTTACCTATCATATCATTTTCTTGCACCACACACACTGAAAAACGGCATAATGTCCACAAATGTGCAAGTATTGTAAACTGTATACTGTAATAATTTAATATGTTGGGCCAAATAAAATATTTTCTTTCTTTCTTTCTTTCTTTCTTTCTTAATGCTGAGGTGGGTCCCATTGCAATGGGCATCGCTATTGCGAGAAAGTGGCACTGCAAAGATACACTTTTGTTTTTTCTTTCTTAATATTTGTAACAACATATTATTAGGTGCTACTGTTCTTTCTTGTGTAATCTTCTTTCTTTCTTTCAATTAGCAACAGCAAACTCCCATGACGTAAAATTGTTGCATGTACTAAACTTGCAGGTGCCAACATGTCGTACCAGAACGGTCCGTGGAGCATCGAAGGTGCTGCCAGCGCACCTAACTTGGGACAGTGCTTCATGGCCATCGACCCGGGACAGTTCGCCCCTGGCTTCGGCGAACGTATAGCAGCGGGACTGCAACACTGGAGAAGCTTAGAACCGGTATCATAAAAATATGCCTCAAGAATATCTGGGCAAGATTTATTTTCCAGTGACGAAAATCATCGCTATGACGACAAGGCTGTGTTTACACGCGCGGGAAAATTTATTTATCCGAGTTTTACATCAATGCAATGCTTTATTTACCTGCGAACACGCTTTTGGTTCGGGAAAACAACTTTTCAAATCTTAAGGTTTTTTTTGGGTGACTGGGAATCAATCTCACCACTTTTGATTTTATTTAGAGTTGGAAACCCTAGTGAACTTATGAAGTTTTAAGTGCAAGTATAGCGGGCCTTTAACACGTTAGTCTTCACACGGCTTACCGCTAAGACCCAAACTAGATTTTGTAGACTTTTGTTAATTTTTTTATAGTAATATTTTTTTTCTAGATGGACCCATCCCTGCCAGTGCTAGCGCCTGGAGACAAGGAACGCGCCAACGCGGAACAAACCAAGAAGAAAGGAACAATCTCGTACGCCCGGAACATGATCGATATGTACGCGCGAGTGGCGCAGCATCTAGGCGTGAAGCCGATGGAAGTCTTGGAATAAACGAAAGAAGGAAAATTCCTTTGTTTTTTTGGCCCTCATTATAACATGACAGTAACAGTCGTCTATTCCTAATGTTCACCTGGAGGACAACGAAACTGAATTCGTTTGTTTCGATTTCCAGTGTCCTCCAGTCCCAGGCCCAGCGAGAAAATTGTAGCGTTGTCCAATGGTACCTACTAAGTAAGGGATAAAAAGTATTGTCTTTTTAAAAATCAGTTACCTTATTATTATAGCACGTAGTAAGATTCTGGTTCACTTAACATACTATTAGAAACAGTTAAAAACGTTACACTGGGTAAGGAGCCTAGTCTCAAATCTGAAAATGTAGGTTAGTAAGGTGAAGAAGCATCTAAGAAGGCAGACCGTTAAATAGCTGAGCGCTAGCTTCTTATCACTTCCAACTCCAAGCATGGGAGGAGACTACCTAGTTACCTACTCTTCGTACAGCACAAAAAATAAATCAAAGTATTTACAAGACACAAAAAAGGCTGGTATGAAAGTAATTATTACAAATGATAGAGCAAGCCATTTTTGAGACATGGTATAAAAAGGGATATTTTATTTTGTGAAAATAGTTTTGGAATGCAACTTACAACAGTTAACTACTTATTTTTAAAAGTTTGGTACTCGAGTTATATTTTATTTTATAAATTGAATTCAGATTATTGTTTTTTTGCGAGAGTAATTCAGTAATTTTTTCTGCATCTAGGAAAACCTCAAGTAGAGATTGTTTTCTAGTGATAAGACTTTAAACTGTACTTTTCCTTTTTAGGAATTTAGCAAGCGATCCCTTCTTCACACACCTTAGAAAAATAAAATCAAGCGATATTTCGCTTACCTTGTTGTATCGTATCGCATGTATGGTATGCGCACATTACGCCGATTCGATTTGGCCGATTCTTCATACAAATTAAAATCGGGCCCAACTATCGGCCAACTAAAAATCGGTGGTCTGCGCCTAGTCTTTTATTGTGTCTTGTCAACCTAAATCTGATGTACTAGACATGTAAAACACACGTGGGCGACAGTAGCCAGTTGGCTTGTCTGTCCCGTTATTATCAATCGCTTAGCACAAAGGACGCGCAAATATTCCTTTCTCTGCAATTTACGCCCACTTTCTCCCACATAAGTATCTTCTATGCATAATGTAGGTAATACAATTCTAGAAAGTGTGGTTTACTACTAGAAATAAAATTTACATTATGTCTAAACAGAAAAAGATGTTTAAGGTAAGTTAGTACCAAGGGGACAGCAAAGGAGGCAGAAAACCCCATATAAAAATTTAGTGAAAAATTAAAAAAAGTCAGATGTTATTAATACCTATTCAGACCTTTTTCATGGCACCTCAGGATCTACTATTACTTCAGGATAACATATTATCGCCGAAACAAGTGTGTAAATCCTTGGGGGAGGCTTTTGTCCAGCTGTGGTCGTCATTTAACTGAATCGAACGAAGTGCTGAAGAAGAAATTCGGGCACTTGTCACAAAACGCTTTCTTGTTAGAATGAATGAAGCTGCCGGTGTTATTTATGCGACGAATCCTACATACAAAGACATACATGATAATTCCAACACTACTAATATGCTATAGTTTATAATAGGTACTGTGTGGGCGCTTCATAGATAATAACACACGTTAATTTCCATTCTAAACGAGTTTTCACTGTTTTAATTTAATGATCCAAATAAAAACAAAGATAATGTTTTTATAATTAAGACAACCTTTTACATTTACAAAGTTAATTGATTCAAGATTATTTTTGCATGGATCTTCTTTGAATTATAATTTAACTATGATTGATGAGTTAAATACTCGTAGCTGCTCTTTCCTCAAAACAAAAAATCCAGACCTGAGGCTTGTATCAAGAGTTTTATTTTATTTTTTACGCTGGCAACTTTTAAAGGGCTCCAGAAAAGCCGTTGCTGTTAATGGACCAGGTATAAAGAAGATCAAACCAGATTCCTTATAAGTTGCTGACATTTTTTACGGTGATCACGCGTTGGACTGGCACGACAATGATTGTTTTAATGGACAGGAATGCAAGCAGAAATAAAGTATTATTAAGTACTTTTTAAATGTTGATTAATCTTGGCTTGGATATATTGAAAGTTAATCTTGTTCTTCTATTTCTGTTCTGTTATTAACCCATTTACAAACACAATTATCTACTCGTACCTAAATTAATTAGATAAAAGTATCTTAAAAAATTGCTCATAGTTTAGAGTTGTGAGCTCAGCTTTCATAAGCATAATCCTCACAATAGGAGAAGAAAAAGGTTGAAGTTATCATATTTAAAAGACAGTTCGAATGGAGATCCCTAAAGTATTATGCAACTCTACATTGCCCTGCTAAATCATTTTATTTTTCAATAAAGCTCTTATTGCGTCACAAGTTTCTTTAAACTTATTTGTCTTTCTAGACTTTTCGTTAATCCAACATAATTAATACACTTTTTGCTCCAAATGCGTTAAAAAGGTTTGCGAAGGTCAAAATACAATCCTCCCGTTTCAAACAAGACGACTTCGAGACGTCCTTATGAGGACATAAATTAGTTAAACGACGAGTGAGACATTAGCCCGTATTTTAAAGCTAAATCATTTTTTTATAATAACGAAAATATTCCGGACAAGGCAATTTGCGTCTTATAATTAACACGTAGAGAACAAGTTAGCTTGCATCTGCTTTGATGGATGCTGCGAATCGTTGCAGAATACGGGTCCGAGAATATAAAAACACCAATTATCTGTAGAGCAAAACATCTTTATGATGGCAAAAAATAGCGACGATATGATTTAATGTAATACAAGCTTATATTTACAGTCAATAGCACATCAGATTTTTCATTTTTGTTACAAAATAACACTTATTACAACTAAATTAAATCATTAACCTGTTTTTTAAGCTTGATGAGCTTACGAGTAATCGGCCATTCTCAGATGAGCTAGTTTTTGCGTGTCCGGGCTGTTAAATCGTTAAAAATGACAAATTATAGACATGCAAGTATTTTTATATGTTACTTAACAACCCTATCCAGTTGTGCATTAAATCATAGGCCTCTATTTTAAGTATTTGTGTCTAAATTAATTTCATGAAACCCTGTTCTCTAATTACCGTTACGCGTCCGCACACCGACTTAATGTTAAAAGTTGGCTGTAATTTTTATGTCGTAAAGATTTGGTTTACTCCATTCAACATTTTAAAGAGTATAAAAGATTGTCTTATGCATGGCAAAATATCTATTCAATAGAACCATTCTGTAAATAATTAGAATTAAAAAACTGCTTGTCCGAGCGAAAATCCTAATTCCCGTGACGTTTTTTGTTTTTGGGCACACAAGCCTAAATAATAATATTTGACACATCATTTGCGCGCGTGGCGTGAGCCCTTAGTTAGTTCTATGACCTGTAAGCAAGTAGACGTCTATTGCGTTGGCGTACCGTCGATGAATCGCGTAAGAGTATAATTACCATATCTTTGGTTTTCAATTTTTCTATTTACCATGTCCTTATTTTTAAACTAGATTTTTGAAGGTAGATCCACGTTGTTGATTTAAATAGAATCAGTATGTTGGCCTCCATACGTTATAGTAAGACAGTATTTGCATACCCTGCAGATTTTGGAAATTTTGAAGAAAAACTATCGTTTTCTAATTTCCATGTACTAATTACCATATATTTATAATCACCGTTGTATGAAGTTATTACCTACAAATTGCACTCACGATTGAATAAGTATGATTATAAAATACCTAGACTTTCGCATAACAACTTTACGGACTTTTCTTCCAATCTGACATCAAAATTTTGAAAAGCTTTCGTTATAGTTACCTCGAACTAGATTCGATTTCATGACGAATGTTCAGCTTCAGTTGCTGCATGGTTGTTGGATTTTAGAGTATATTTTAACCCCTAAGGTAACCCCACAAAAAAAAGATAGCTGGAGTGAAATCGGGGCTTCCTGATGGCCAGGAGATGTCCCCTGCGTGAAACATGTCTCGTACCAGATATTTATTTTTACTATTAATATAATTGATATTAACATGTTAAATCATTAATTAATTCTAATATAATACCATTAAAATCTATCCATGTTAACTTTGCCCTAAGAAGATGAGATTGTCCAACAGTAACACTTACCTAGCGTGATCACATTAAGAACAAAAGGGAACAAATGAACAGACAATGGGCCTTTTTAAAACGAGAGTGTTTAGGCACTTTGTACCATCCTAGACTGCATTCTACCTGCTTTGTTATGCAAAAAACTTCGTGATATGCAATGGATACTGGGCAGAAGAAGCTTGGAGAACAAACAAAATACAAATGCATCCTAAAACCCATGTAGACATTTATGGCATCGACCGGTTTACAAAGTCCACTGAAGTGATACCAAACGTCAAAGAGGATGTAGAAAATTCCTGTAAAGCTTACAAACAAAGACTAGACCGTCATGAAATCTATTTGCTGCATCCCTTCTAAGTTCTGAGAATTCTGCATTCAGGCTCAGGAGAAAGCGATTAGCATCAATCTGAAAACTTATTGTAAAAGAATCGAGGTGACAAATCATGGGATATGCAGAGCTGGAACTGTCATTATTACAAATTCAATTTAGTCTGATAATGGGTGATGGCTGCTCACAGATAGATTAAAAAGAGGAAAAAACACTAATATCATTAATACATTTTTCGATTTATGCATATCCAAAAAGTCAAATTTCCTGATCCATTATCTGTATCCATCGTTTGTACCACATTTAAAGCAAATTGCAAAATTCAGATTCTGATTCAGCTAAATGCTCTCATTTTAAATGTGACACATAGCCCCTTCTTGCTGAAACTAAGTGTTCCTGTTATAGCCTCGATTCTTGCAGTATACTGAAAATATAATGATACAATAAATAATAGAAATTAGTGTTCTTCTTTTTGCAAAGGGCTATTAAGAGTACCTACAGCTTTTTATATGACGCTATTATTTGTGTACAAATTTATCAATGCATGATGTTGTTTTTTTTGCTATTTTACATATATTTTCTAATTACCGTTAGATTAAGTATTAGCCTTATCTAATTACCATGACCATAAAATTTTTGGATCTCATTTACGCGAAAACCGCTTTGAATAATTTGACGCCTTTACGATTGTTAGATTCGTACTTTTCATGTGTTTTATATTTAAATGCGTTTAAGTCAATTAAGCCAAATTTCAAAAATAATATGGTAATTAGGCTGAGAACGCCTAATCGTGAGAATAGCCGTAATAAAGATCTGCACCCTACAAATAGAGTCCAACAGTACACATATTTTGTCAATACAATGTTAAAAGCGTAAAGAATGTTAACAAAGAATCATTGATTAATTCGAAATTTGCTAATTAGGTAAGAAGAATGCTAATCAATCATTCATTAATTCGAAGTTTGCTAATTAGGTAAAAAAATAATTTAGTTAGGTTTTTACTTAGGTAGTTTCAAATGTTACTTTATGTTAATCCTTTGGCAATAATCGGAGTTTGTTATGATTTGTGAAAATGTATTCTGTCAAGTAACTACGAGTATTAACATAATGACAGTGAAAGAAATCTAAAGGCTTTCATCTCAAGGATTTAAGGCCGGGTAGCAGAGAAAATGGCGAAAATGAGGTTTTCATTTTTCATTTTTAAGGTACTAAACAGTAAAATTAAAGGCTAATGTNTGCAATTTTAGTATGATATTTTTATTTATTAATAAACAAAAAGACTGAACAAAATTGATGCGTGTACTGATTAATGTAATTAACCACATGCAAAGTTTCGTGTTTTGCAACAACTATAATTTATTATCCAAGCTCTAAATAATCGCTACTAAGAGTAACTGATCATAAAATGTTTTTCCAATCGCTCAAGCTCCCGAGGATCTAACGATAGGTTGGGTGACGTAATCTTGAAAATTCCGGAAGGTCGGGTGACGCCTCTTTGAACCGTGTTTACTTTGGCAGTTATATTTTATATTTATTCGATTCTAAAATATATTCCCAAAAATTCTGAAAGTTGTTTTAATTTGTATCACTTGGATATGATTTGTATTAGAAAGTGCTGTGAGTGTGACGCTTGAACGGAAGGAAGTCAACCTAACCTAACCAACTGGTATTTCTATACTGTGTAGCCGCGAGAGCTCTTTGGCGCGCTGTCTTCGGCGAAGTATTGCGCGCGCAGATTTTGACAGCGCGAAATACCTACTTTAGCAGAAATACCAAGCCTTAAATGGCAACAAACCGGAATGAGGAGAAAGGACCTGCCATAGCAATGCATTCAGTGCAACGCTGAACGCTGCCAACTTTCTCTCGATCAACTTTATGGCAGCTGTCCAAACTGATGTAGGCTACTGATGGGTTTATTGAACTAAGAAATCTTGCATAGTCATTTGTTTTTCCAGGATATTGTCTTCTTACAATATATGGCAACATTAGGTTTAATATTACCCTCAAACGAGGGTAACACGTACACCTACCTACTTGGATCAGTCTTTTATTTCAAACATCAACGATCCGTGTTTATTGGGACACTGTATGCCCTTTATGGAACTAATCTAGCCGCAAATCTAACCAGTAGGCCTAAGATGCGCGCCGTGATAACTTTTATCGACGTCAAAATGTATGGGCAAAATCGACAAAATGGCGTGATAACAGCTTATCGCGGTGCGCATCTTAGGCCTACAGGGAAGGCCTAGTTAGTCTCGGGAAAGTTAAACTGTTATTATAAAGATCCGTTACGAAAGTTTTTAAAAGAAAATTACAAGAGGTTTGAGCTTAGGTTTTCCGCCCATCAGTGCAAGGCAGATAGCATAATGATGACAAAGATATACATGAGCTTTAAGATATAGGACATGCCTATTGTAGGACAGTATAACATTATAAATAATACAACAAGTGCCATAAATTCCAGACTCCAGTAATGAGAACAATGTGTAAATCACAGATATAGATAGGTATATCTGTGGTGTAAATCGATCAATAATTGTGTCACTCAATTATTCGAATCGAAATTATTCCCCTCACACTGGTATTGACGCGTAGTTGTGCACCTGAGGTTTGTCACGTTGCTACATCATGTGAGCATCCAAGTTAACATTATGGAAATTAGTAATCAATTGAATGATAAACACCATGACTTTGATGGTGATAAAAATGCAATAAAGTGCTTAACGCTAAAAACATCACACAAAGCTTCACATTTAGGTTCACAGACGTCTAAAAATAATTAAATGATTGCTACACGGAAAAATACAGAATTAATATGTGCTGCAAATTGAATGAACTATAAATTTATAAACAATACTGTTTAACTTCACACGATTATAGCCAATGTTACGAGTGTAGGTACAGATACATGCCTTTAATAAAAATTTACATATTAATTTTAAAAACACTTTAATAGCGTTAATATTGTTTTTGACCGATTGACTGATGATAAAATTTTCACAGCCTTCTTGCCTACCTCATAAAGGAGTATCGAGTTAAGATATAGATTTTTAGAGCTATATTATATACTTGTAGCTGGTGGTAGATTTAAGAATTTTATATACTCAACTATTGCAAGCAAAGTTAAGTTTACCTACTTCAGGATTATTTATGTCTACTCATAAAGCAAGCTTCCCTTAGTAAATGCTTCCCTTAGTATTCCCCCATGTAAATTCAGAAAACACACGCTCTTGCAAAATAACACATATAAAACTTCATAAGATGCTAGTGTTTACCTTGGAATTCCGTTGTCCTTACAAGCACACGTAGTGTACATCATCATCATCTCAGCCATAGGACGTCCACTTCTGAACATAGACCCCCAATGCTATCCATGTTGCCCGGTTGGTAGCGGCCTGCGTCACGTAGTGTACGTTATGAGGTAATAATAATGGATATACCTTCATGCTAGAGGTAGTGGTACTCACACCTTAGACAAAATTTTCCACAAAGGAAAAGGAACTGGTCGACTCGTGCAAAGACGGTAATTTCTCAGTCAGGCTTTCTCTTTAAGAGCTAAAATCTGCCACCATTAGGTAACCGAACCACTGGCTAATAGGTGCTTGAGTTAGGCTTTGTCCACAACCAAAACTAATGACTATTGTCAGTCAGTAATTACTAATTAGTCAATTTTAATCCTGATTAAACCTACCGTCTATTTACTCTTTAATTTGGTGCCTCACTTGGTAGGTGTTAGCCAAAGACCTTTGGCAACTCCTTAGATCACTAAAAAGTATTAGTTTCTTAAAATACTCATGCCTGCCATAGTTTAAAAAATACGTAGTTGGTGTCCGAAACATTTCACTAAGTCTTCAAAAGCATTCACTCTACATTAGGGATGTTATGGATATGTAGTTTCGGTTACGGATATTGGAATGATATAAGTTCTAAGAACATTGTTACTAACTCTACTAATATAGTCTCTAAGTTCAAATTGTTACTAACCAAACTATGGACTGCTTTTGTCAGAAAATAAATGATTTTTATTTTTATTTTATTTATAAGTATGGAAAGATATTTTTTTATATCGGATATCCGAAAGTTTCGGTTACGGTTATGGATATCCATAACATCCCTGCTCTACATAATAATGTATTCAGGCAGTTGATAACCTATGGGAAGAAAAATCTTTGTCGTAAACACTAATTTGTAAAGGTAGAGCCAAAGTAAAGCCTTGTGAACCAGCCTTTTCCGCTAATTATGCAATAAATTCATAAATGTAACCGCGGTCACAGTGGAGAAAGTGATTCTGTGGCTTTTAGAGCCTAGCCAATTAATATCCTAACATCAGAAGTCAATATTATGTAAACATTATTCAAGTGTCGATTTAATCCCGGAAGTGAGACATGTAAATAATTTGACAAAAAATATCTTGTTTATGTATCTCGAAATAAAATTCCAGCTGTTTCAGAAAAGGGTTTTTCGTCCGCGACTACCTACATCATTCGAGTTCATAAATAAGCCTTCGAACCTATGAGGCAGTGAAAAAAAAAATTCGCAATACAACGTTCGTCGCTACAGCGGCATTCGAAATTACGTAGGGGACCCCTTTTTAAGAGCTGTCAAAATTCTGTCTTCCTTTTTTTATGGCAAAGGGAGACGTTACAATTTCACGTAGTCAATGGTTAATGATTCTAAAAAAAAATTATTTTAGACGAACCTGAAAAATCACGGTTCAGGGAATTAGACTTACCTACGCGTATTTTGAACTTGTGTTTTAGAATTATTAGTTAATAGTGCCAACTATTATTTAGTATAGTAGGTACTTATTCGTACCTATGTCACCGATGATTAAGTATTCGCGCACATTGCAACAAATCATCGCAATCACATTCTTGTAATCATTGCGCTTTGTGTGACGCGTTTCACATAGATCTACTTGTAGGTATGTTTCCCAAGAACATCGTTTGAGATATCCCGCCCATCCAATTGCATCGCAGATGCAAGTGCATTATTTAGGGTCAAGACGCCTGTTTGCGTCCATTGCTCTATTCGCGCCGAAACGACGGACTACTGTTTACCAACGGTGGAAAATGGAAAACCATACCATACCGACACACTAACCAAACTGAAAGCCTCTATGATTACAGGTGACTCTCATATAGGTAATGGGACAATTTTTAAGTATTTTCATAGAGTGAGTTGACGTAGGTTTAGGTGGGCTGCACTAGGGCATTGAGTTGACCACCAACAGTGAAGGATGGCGAGACATCGTTAGGCGAGCAAGATCCGCCCACAACAAATCACAAATCATGACGACCACGATCCTTCTGACAACAACAGTGTAACGAATGAAAAGAAGAATGAGTAGGTGGACGAGAACAGGCGGAATTACCTTGAATGCAATTATGCAGTCGGTCGCCGGATGTGCAGCGAAGCGCGACCGTTGCTTCAGTTGATAACTATGCATTTTATAACACTGGTAACGCGTTAGCGCATCGTTGTATAAAATTACCACATGGATGAAAATAGACTAATTTAAATTTATGTTTGAAGATCTAAATTCCGGACGTCCACCCACAAGGTGCACCGACGACCACCTCATAAAGGTAGAAGGAAGACGCTGGATGCAGGCCGCTACCAACCGATCATTTTTTTTTTTTTATCCACAACGAGGAAGCTCTTAACCTCTTATGGAAATCAAAGGGGGAGGCGGGGAGGCCTATGTTCAGCAGTAACGTCCTATGGACGAAATGATAATGATGATCTAAATTCAAATAAATATTATACAAACTACAGCACTTAAGACAAGTATTTTTTGCAAATTCCTTCCGAAATGAATCTGTAATAACGAAATATGAAAAGAGATGTGTATGAACACAGTCATCTTCTCTACTCTTCGCTTTGGTGGAAACCGGGCCACAGAGAATAGAAAAGCTAGAATTTCGTAGTGATAGAATAAAAACTTTTAAAATAATTGATGACACTAGTTTCACCAGTATGCCTAGGATAGGATGCACTGCGATAAACTTTTATAGCGCCATTTTATCGATTTTACGTGATAAGCCCATACATTTGTCGACAAATATTATCGATAAAATTTTATCACGGTGCGCATCCTAGCCCGGCTGATCAACGTCAACATAATTTATTTTATGTTTTCACGTCAATATTACATTCTGTTTACGGAAGTGTACTTTCCTATTCTAAGAATAATTTAGCTGCAAAGATGCAATTTATTGCAAGTGCATATGTAATTTCATTCTGACAGTTAGTGTAGGTGTATCCAGCATCTATTTGAAGTATTACTTATGTATTTAATCGACCACCTGCAATGGAATCGCGAGTCGAGTTTATATACCTTGATTTTTTAGAATCCAGCAGAGATGTAAACAAACACTTTCATACACAATTACACCATAATCACTTACGTGTTCATAATATCATACACGTTATTTAACAAGCCCATGAAACCAACTTTATTTTCACGTTTATACAAGTTTGAAATCAATCTTTGAAACAAATTATTTTAGCAAAATACGTGGACGATGAAAATTTGTGAGATTGTCAAATTGACTTGACGTTTAAAATCATGTGTTATCTCCATATTGTCTATGACTTGTCTCTGACACATCAGTGCCGTAACCTGTGAGTCATAGACAATAATCTGTAAATTTAATCGATATTATTGTAAGTATTCACTTATTCCGATTACTGATTAATTTTAAATAAAAAATATTATACGATACTTTGTTTAGTTTTCCAGCGATAACTTCGACAATATTGGAGATAACGTAAATTTATTTTTCTACTTTTAGTGTTTACTTTTTCGGAGTCAGTTTAAGTTTTAGTCGGTTTTATTTAAACGAAATTATTTTACTTTTTTATGCAATTATGCTTACGTATTGTTCCAAATGTTTATTTTTAAGAAAATAAACAACTTCTTTCAATGAGGGTTTTCGCGATTGAAACATCCGCCAGATGGCAATACGTAGACGCGAGGTCCAAATGCTGCATGATTGGTTATTTTTGACATGACCAAAATCCACCAATCACGCAGCAAGCAACAGCAAGCAACAGAAGTTTAATAACTTTACGGAAATCATTGATTGTTTTACTGTCCAGTGTGTTTTTTGATTACATCTGTGAATACAGTTTGTTTCCTGTTCTCGAAAATTTCATAATCAGTTCACATTCAATGTTGCGACTTTGTTGCATATTTTTAGTATTTTGACGATCACCCGGCGATGATACGCAAGTACTACAACATTTCACTTCGCGATTAACGAGAGGTTTTGTCGCATCACTAGTTCACAGACTAAAAATATTTTTATGTCAGTTGGCCATATTTGATGACATTTCTGCTGATTTCTAAAAAATTAGACTGTAGGGTTATGCACATAACAGATAACAATATGAGAACGGCTTTGTCTTATTATCTTTCAAATTAAATAAATTCTCACTTCTCTGTAAACACACAGGAATAATTAATTTCGGAATGAATGAAATCAGATATTGAAATTCTTTAGTATCGCTTTGAAATCATTAGATGTACCTATTAATCTTCGGAATTTTACAAAAGAAACCTAGTGAACTCCAGTGAACTCTCAATATTTGAGCCTAACATGATTAAAAAATGTATGAAAATTTTAGTTTTTGAACGTTTCCCGCTAGGGGCGCTGTACAATCCGTCATACATGAAATGTCATTTTGATGAAAACTCACACTCAGCCCTCGCTATTAATCCATTCAACAATACCTAGGTAACTGGACTGAAAGTTACGGAACCCTCTCCTTGACTTTAGTTCGCTCACGACTGTATTTATTTTGTATTTTATAAATGAATCTTGAGAAAATAGCCACAGGTAAGATTAAAATGAAGTATCGTGTAAAGATTCAATGCATTAATAGGTAGGTAAGTACCTACTCGAAGATACACTATTTCTCTTTTACTTAAATAAGTTTATTCTCGGAAAGTAAATTGCTCTGTCCATCGCATGAGCTCTATCTTTAGTTGTTACATTAGATTAAGGCAAATTATTATAACTAACTATATAAAATGTTTCTTCTTTCGTATTGAAACCATTAAGCACCATGTTCGTTGGTTGATTCGATTAAAAAAGTAGATTACTGATTAACTTTCACGCAAGTAGAAAAATACTTATTACCCTTTAACATTTTATGAAATGTAACGTCATAGAGAAGTATGGACTCAAATTACTTACTTCAAAGAGAACATCTAACTAATATGTACTTATTATTATTCTGTGCTAATATTATAAAGAGCACACTAGCGCCGCCAAGACAGCTAGGAGTCGGAGTGGTCGCCATGGCCGAAATCAGTCGGATGGATCAATCAATCAATAGAGCAAAGATTTGATTGTTTGAGGAGAGAATAGGCGAAGCTACTGGACCGATTTGTCTACTATAAAATGCGGCATTGCTGTTCAAAGTAGTCCATCGCCTAAAATTACGAACGGTCTGATAAGCAGACGCATTATGACTTCAATTTAACTGGTCTGCCTCATAATTGGAAGGGTGAAATCAATTTCACAAGAATGTATTACCTGCTGAAATTACTTTCATCGAAGTTGGTAAGATAAAAAAGACCTAGACAAGACTATTTCGACTTTAAATAAGATTATTATAACCTGTTAAACTTGACATAAGTCGCTATGAAAAATGTGGGAACTTTTATTTCAATCCTCTCCTCATCTTATTGTAGAGATCATAGAGTTATTGAGCCGCCCTATTGATCAAATTTATCAAGCCTACCTATACAGGGTGTTAGGTAAATGGGTATATGAGCCGACACTAGCCCATGTTAACATGGGCATATAAATGGTATGGTGAAGTCAGAAATTTGATATCATCATTTTATTTTTTTTAATTTTCATACAAAATAAATTTTATAAAATCCGATTTGTATGAAAATTAAAATAATTAAAATGAAGATATCAATTTTCTGACTTCACCATACCATTTATATGCCCATGCTAACATGGGCTAGAGTCGGCTCATATACCCATCTACCTAACATGCTGTAGATGCAGTTCTAGGCACAGAACTGACTTGAAATTAAATAAGATCGTGTTGAAGAGATGGACTATTCTACTTGCTTACAGATAAAACAGTAGTTAGAAAACTGGTTCATAGTAACGAAATATCACAGTAAAACTACTTAATTAATAGGCGCCAATGCAATAAAGTAGTTTTAACTGTCATTGCGGTAAAAACTAAATGCCATTAATGATTAGTTTCCGATTTATTTAATTGTTGAAAAGAATGTGATCAAAACAATCTAAGAAACGAGTAATACCTAACTAAGTAATTAGTTTCTAATACTTTTCCAATAAACTCGTTAGGATTTTTGTTTTACAGGTAATACCACAGAATAATAACAAGTGTAATACCTAGACCTCTTTGATTCCTATTATAATGACTTGACATTGTATTACCATCCCGTTTAATCCAATAAAATCTATACTAATATTATAAATGCGAAAGTAACTCTGTCTGTCTTGCTTTCACGCCTAAACCACTAAACCGATTTTGATGAAATTTGGCATAGAGATAGTTTGAGTCCCGGGAAAGGGCATAGGATAGTTTTTATCCCGGTTTTTGAAACAGGGACGCGCGCGATAAAGTTTTACTGTGACAGACAAAATACTACGCGGGCGAAGCCGCGGGCGGAAAGCTAGTGTAAAATAAACGAGAACTGCAATAGTATTAATTGGTCCATTAATTTTATTACGGGTCATTTCGCCAAAATCTCTTTGAATGCACTATTCAACTAATTTAGAAACCTCCGATGCCTATTTATATTTTGTCACTGAAATACACAATTTGTTGGAAATACAAGAAAACAAGCATTTTGTGTCACTAATTCTGTAATTGGAGAACCACCTCCTTTTTTGAAGTCGGTAAAAAATAGTTTATAGAAAACAGAAAGTGAATAAAGACAATATATCTCAATAAAAGTAGAACTCAACAATTAGCACCATTAATGGCCGATTGGCCTGTTTCAATAAACTTTTCAAAAACCTGTGTCGAAGACTTTCTACAGAATTTACGATTTTGTTAACTACGTGCGCCGCGCCACGTTCTAATAGCGGGGCAGGATCATAAAAACGATAAAAAACCAAAAGAAAAAGGCTACAAGCCATTTTGAACCTGTATTTATATTTTTCGAATATTGGAGAGCATTGGCACTCCATTCGTACTTGAAACATGTTTTCTGACATAAATATTTAAAGAGAAGATAAAGTACTTAAAATTACAAGCAAACAAAAGTTTACAAAATATCATTATACATCTTTTATTTAAGCCATTTGCTGTCTCTACACATTTATCGTTCACATTGTTTTCAAGCATGCTTAAAAACAAATAAAGTGTCTCCTAAATATGAGACAAAACTAGAGAAAGTTACATGTGCGAAATTCTTGCATTAATTTGTTAGTTTATAATGCTCTGCTTGAGCTTTACTATTCTATGTTTGAGTGCTAATTTTCTTGCATATTTTTGACACACACATTTGAGATTGGCATCAATTTACGGAGCAGTAAGGTATCGTATACACAATGCAACTCCTTTTATCCAATCATAGAGTCATCATCATTTCAGCCTTAGGACGTCCACTGCTGAACATAGGTACAACATATAAATGATTTCCATATTGACCAGTTGGAAGCGGCTTGCATCCAGTGCTTTCCTACCAATCATAGAATCCGTCCGCTTTTCACTGGCGGAAAGTCGAACCCTAACTTCGAACTCCTATGTTATTCTGATTTATTTCATTGCGGGCCCAATGACAGTTTAACTTTCCCCCGGAACAAACTTGGCCTTCCCTGGTTGGGTTTTTATTGGCGGTCTAGCTGTAGATCCTGGCTACACAGGAGTTGCAGCGGTGGGAACGAGAGGTACGTGGGAATAGTTCCGTACCAATCATAGAAAAATAAGAATAAATATCCTCCGACCTCTACCTATACTTAATGCCTACGTTACAGTTCGTCACTATAATATGTAGTGCGATACCACATCGTGTGTGCTTAGCGTAACGTGGGAAAGTTGTTCAACTCATTAATATAGGATATTATGATTTTGTACAAGTAACCCACATTCTGCACGGCACGTGTCTGTGTCACGTGACTTTGACGAGGTTGTGCCAAAACATCAACATGTCAAATTAAAAGTCCTTACTGATAAGTCAATGGAGAAGTTTTTGAGCACATTAATTTACAGAGTTAAGACTCCCCAATTAACAATTAGCCATCTACCACTAATCACATAGTTAATTCACACATTATACATTAATAAAGAAAATATGACAGTAGGTACAAGAAGTAAATACTGCTTGTGCGAATTATAGAGTCGGCATGTCGTGAGCATTACCGCAAATATACTTTAAAATCATAGTCATTTATTTGCCTGAAGTTGCCTGCAACTTATAGCTGTGCCCGCGACTTCGTACGCGTGAAAACCCGTTTTCGCAACATTTTTCATTATTGCTCTACTCTTATTTTATCGTAGCGTGATGTTGTATAGCCTAGAGCCTTCCTCGATAAATGGGCTATCTAACACTGATTTTTCAAATCGGACCAGTAGTTCCGGAGATTAGCGCGTTCAAGTAAACAAACAAACAAACAAACCTTTATAATATTAGTATAGATTATGGTGACATGAGAAGATCAACTTATGAAGATGTCTACGAAATCTCAAAACAATCATGGAGGTGGACGTTCCAAGCTGCTGCCCCCACACAATAGGATGGAAGGCTGTTTTCTATATCCAAAGTTACGTTACCCGTTACAATTTGATTGTATCTGTATTAGGTGACGTAAACCGTCTGGTCGGAAACGTTACAAAATGTTAATGTGAACTTGTTTTTTTAAATTATAAACCATTGTTTTGTGCAATAAATGATGAGTTCACCATTGTTGGAGAGATTGGATGCTGTAATTGTTAATCTATATTGTAATTATTAGTTAGGTTGTGAATGCAAAATAGAATTATGTAATTCAATTTTTAACATATGCCAAATTGCTAACTTCCATGTCCTCGTACATTTATTAATGGGTAATTTTATTTCCCTACCAAGTATTCATGTGGAAAATCCAGAAAAATATTGATGAAAATGATATTATGTAGGTTGTATATCGATGATAACTTTTCCTTCGATTGTATTGTATTGCATGGTATGAGATAAGTGTATAACTACCTAACTACATAATTGTATTATACTTCCTCAGTGCATTTTATGGTCTTGTACCTATGTAGTGCGTGATATAAATTATGCATACAGCTGGATATTTTATAACTTCCCTCTTATGTTCTGTTATTGATTGACATTACCTGGTCCCTATAGTTCTTCCTGTAGTTATACTTATAAGTTTTCCACCCACAATGTATCTGATTAAACAGCGCTGGTCAAAAGTGAAATTTGTCTATTAAGATTTTCTCAGTGAGGTTGTATATTTTTTACATATGTACCTAGTTAAATGAGCAATCTGATCATGAACTGAGCATTCTGATTTTTCCTTTTACGCATAATCAAATTATGCAAAAATAGGTCTCATAGTTAATGATCCATAGAGCTAAAACCCATAAGATAAATGTTACTTTTGTGTATTTTTTTCATCCGAGAACTCAATTAGTATGTGTACATAATGTACATAAGAAATTGAGCGAAGCCTACTTCCGAACTTTCCACGCCCTTTACCAAAGAAAGCGCATAGCCGCAAACGCAGTCTTTATCTTATAACGCGGAGGTCACTCGCGCGCACGCCATAATACGTCGAACGCGCCAACCGCGCGCGCGCAACTTTGGCGCGGACTCGCTCAAAACAAACGCGAATCGTTTTCGAACTTCGAAAATCAAATTTGAAAATTTAAAAGTGGCTTTTGTTTTTTTGTGTCAAAATGCGTGCTGTGTTGTTACTCTGTGCTTGTGCAGCAGCAGTCTGCGGGCAGAACTTGGACTCGAACAGAATGGCCAGGATGCCGAAATATGATGAGAGATACGATTACCTGGATGTAGACGCGTTGTTCAACAGTAAGAGACTGGTGAGGAACTATGTGGACTGCCTCATCAATGCTCAGAGGTGCACTCCGGAGGGGAAGCAGTTGAAACGTGAGTAGAAGTCTAGCATTGAGAATATTAGGCTTAAAGAACTTTATTTCCCAGAAGAATTTATGAATAATAGGGAGAAGATAGCCAGAAGAATCAAGGCATATTGTAGGAATACTATTTTACGAGTAATTTGCGGTCTTAGGCAATAATTATTGTTCTACATTGTCTTGATTTTTTTACATTACTTACATGTCTACTGCTATCAAGCTCTACTTACCTTAATCACTAACCTACAGTTGACATTGGTAGTTACATATTTTCTCTGTGCTTTTAACTTTCAAAGATTACTCTCGTACGTGAAGTTTGGCATTGAAGTTTTCTACAATTTTCTCTGAATGAAATCGTTGAACAAACTTAGTCATCTAATTATTACGAACTTGAATTTACTACAGAGAGAAGCGTAGATCAAAAATATTATGATAAATGAATGTAGAGTTCTTTAGAAAGGTAGCTAAAAACGATTTCTATTTTTATTTATATGACCTTATAACTATAATATTATGCACTTGTATGCATTTGCATGATTAGATAGGTCAAGGCGTCGTCTAATACATTCATGAGGACGGATTAAGGTCAGGATTTAGTTTCTTTAACGTAACAGATCTTTAATGACCTTGTCTGTATTATTACATCTTGTTACCGTTTTTATAAATACGACAATAAGTCAATAATCTATGTTATTTAAACGCGAAAGTTTGTATGGATGTCTGGATGTCAACTGTATTGTTACTCTTTCACGCAAAAACTACTGAACACGATTTTGATGAAACGTTATAAATTATAGAGTTGTCTGTGTAAATTACAAAAATACTTTTAATATAATTAATTTTATAGAGTCTATAAATTATTAAATACTTGCGGATATAAATATGAAATACAGTTTACACTAGTTTAGGAGCCAGGATTTCAATAAAAAATGTTACAGTGTATTTAAAAAGCTAGCTATTTCTATTTCTTCTACAATTTTAGTTCAGATAATGGCAAAATCAGTATTATAAATATAGAGAAGTATGGACAATAAAATACAATCTAAAATGCAGAAGTAGAGACAATCACAATCATTATTTAACCTGACCGCATGCGGAAAGAGTGAGATATTATTTAAATCAAATCAGGAAGCAAAATATGGTTTCGGTCTGCCACTGTTGCACAAACAAACCAGTATAATTATTTAAATATTGTATTGAATAATGCTTGCGTCTAGTCTAGTTGACAAGTGCTATCTTATAGAAGTAACATAAAAGAAACATTGTAAGTACCTACTAAAGGTGAATTTATAGCTTATTATTGCCTAAGTATGCTTTTAAGCTCTCGATAGAGAGAGAGAGAGACATATTTTTAGTGCTCAGAGACCATTACAATCTATTCATAAGTCTTCAAACAAAACTATTTAGATGGTTAAAGAGGTTAAATTAATTTTCCCTCTAGAAAGTTAGGTCCGATCTTCTTCTCAATTTCTTTTCTTCTACACTATAGCTAACTAAAATAATTATAAAGGAAATTGAAAGGTAACAAAGCATACGAAAGAATAGACTCGGTCTACAGGTATTTATAAAAATGTTTACTAGTAAGGACTGACCCAGAGCTAAGACCGTTTAAAACAGTTGCTAACTCCATTTCTGTGCTGACCTTTATTAAGCTGATTTTAAATACGTACAAATCTACTACGACGACTCTGGTAAAGAAAGAACCTTTTAAAAGTTATAGGGATGGACTAAAATGCATATTGTTTTAAACTTTCATGGTCACTATCATAATTATTATTACTGTTGTTAAAACTCATTAAAAACTCATTTATTTCTGTAAATAGGCTTAAAAAAAGCACTTTTACACGTCCCAGTATTAACCCTACCACTGCTTCAGGACAAAAATGGGCCAGTGCTGAGAAGAAGCAGCGCAAGAAACTCAGTCACTATTGTCAGCCTCTTTTTCAAAGGTTTACATGCTTTAAAATGTACAAAGTTATAAATATTTATGCGAGCTAGGCAGTAACGTATCCCAAACATTTTTATCTTTTAAATAATCATCGACTTTATAGTAGCCCTTTTTCATTAAGGTACTTTTAATATGTGCTTTGAATTTATGAATGGGTAGTTCTACAACAGTTTGTGGTAATTGTGTAATTGTGTGTCGAGAACAGTTGCGAGAAAATTATGAGTTGGTGAACGGTGGTACGGGAGGCAATTGTAATAAAAGACTGCGAAAGAGGATAGACCGATATGTCTGCTCATAACATCTCACCCGCAAGTTTCCTCAGTAACTCCGTGACCATGGTGCTTGCAACAGTGCCGAAATATCGGAAACTCAAAATTAATGTACATGGCAGTAATCCCGTCAGTAATAAAAAGGACTAAACTGTAATTAGAGATGTTAATTTTACTCTTTAACAACGGATTTTAGGATCTTTGTCTCTCAAGTTGCATCAGTTACCTACTTGTAACTGTACCGAATCATTAGTGTGTAAGCCTTTACCATCAAAAACAATACTTGTCAAAAAAACCAAGTCTCGCAACTCAGTTGTTCTACGGTAAAAAGTTGTGAGATCCATGTAATACCAAGTCCAGGCCAGGAAATCTTTAACGTTTTACATAAATGTGAGTCAGTCAGTGAGTGACAAAATTAAGTAACTTTGACCCGTTATAATTCTTAAACTACTGGTTCAAATTGAATGAAATTTTAAATATACCGTGTCTTTACAATGCCTGCATAGCTAATGAAAATTCAGCCTTCTAGTTTTATCCACAACGAAGTTACAGGCGGTCGAAAATGGCCTGAATTGCTTCGAGAAAAGGATGGTACGGCCGTGCCGCTTTTTTGCTCGACTTGGTGACAGATACTGTAACCATGAAATTAATACTTCGCTTTATCGTATTTAGTTTTAAAGCGACAAAAATAAAATCTTGCCTTGAGTTAACCTCCACAAAAACGAATGGATAACACTTTAAAACAAAAGCTCGTTTTAAAAACAAAAAGCAATTTTAAAAATGTTTCTTTGTAGGTATCATTTAGTTCCAAAACTCGTTAAAATGCCATTCAATCCATCTAAGAAATAATTAATCATAATTAAATTATTAAGATGTTATTATCTAAGGCTGGTCTTGGATGCATCGTAATATTTACTTACTTAATTAGTATTTTAAAGGTCACTTAAAAGCCTTGGACTGAGAAATAAAACTATTTTATTAGGTCCGTTTCTAGAAGTTTCATATTTTCTTACTTACATTCAGGTTCAGACTTTAAATTATTTATAATAATTCTGAATTTAAGTAAGTTATCAACAATACTGCAGTGTGATTCTGTAAAAAACTTACTCTAGACATCGCATGTGTAAATCCGCAGTGAGTTTTTAGATTAGAATTCTAAAAACTCGATAAGAAGTCGATAATTTACTTTAGTGCTACACTTTTTTTTTAAACATTTGACCAAAAAATAAGTTATATGTGTTACACATAATAAAAAACCCTGGTTTTCCAATAAATAATCTGCTAACTGAAAAAAATTGAAGCATAGGTATTATTTAAAAAAACATTTTGGTTCTCATATTTAGGCGGTTGTCTCTACCAAATGGTAAAGAATAAAGGGTAATTAGAGAAACTTCAAACATCTGCACAACTGGTCTATTAATTAAAACATCATGAAATGACAACGTGCCACAATAATTGCTATGGCCTTTATTTATTAGTTAAATGTAATATCCAGTTGCCATTTAGCTTCCTGTTTTTTGTACTTGTTTTGATAGGCATAACCACAATTCCAGTTATAAACATTATTGCAAAAATACATACAATTACTTATTTATTAAACTCGCATAAGTATGACCCAGACTGGAAACAATTTAGGTTTGTTAGTAGATAGGTAGGTAAGTACATAAAGATTAATTGTAATTAACAAAGCTTTTTAACTGACTTTTAGAGTAGGCGCACACCGTTGATTTTTCGTCGGCCGATAGTTTAGTCGGGCTGTTGATCAGTATGGGCATGTATGGGAGTGCGCACACTACGCCGATTCGATTTAGCCGATTCTTCATACAATTTGAAATCGGGCACAACTATCGGCCAACTAAAAATCAACGGTGTGCGCCTACTCTAAGTCTTAAGCATCTTAGTTAGCTAGTTAAGATAGAAAAGCGATTGAAAGATCCAATATTTTGAAATTATACTGGTGTTAGAGCCTATGCCATTGAAAAATCATCAAAATTCTTAGGTAAGTAGACTAAAAAATTTGACTATAGGCTTTAGTATAGTTTAGTTAAGTAAGTCTCCTAATACAGTTTATTAATAAATTAATTATTATTAACGATAAAGGCACTAGTCATAGTGTTAAATACAAATGACACGCCCTTACAAAATCACGTGACCTTCACTGTAGCTGTCAAAGTTAATGAGAGGTGACTGACCGACTGAGATTTTTTTATTCGGGCGTAAATTAAAGTTAACTTTAGGTTAATTACTTGAAGAAAATGGCGAAAATGAGGTTTTCATTTTTCATTTTTGAGGTACTAAACAGTAAAATAAAAGGCTAAGATTTTTTTTGGGCATAGTTGAGGATATTTTCTAGGGCTATTAACGGATGGAAACACGATTTGATGAAGTTGACTCGATAGAATAAATTCCCAAAGTTACCTCTATTCGTTTTCTAATAATGGTTTTATTTTTAAAATAAGCGATTTGAGATTCTGAATCTTTTACTAAACTAAAGTTCAGAAATAACTTGAGGGCTTTTAACGGATGAAATTTTTATATTGCGTCTTATTTAGTTACTATGTTAAAAAATGTGGAAAAAATCGCCCATGACGGCTTGGACAATCTCAATCAGTCGCGCGGTGGCGCTTACGGAGGACGGACGCGNAAGCCGGCGCAGAACTTCCAGAAGGTCGGGCGACGCCACGGCCACTTTGAACAGTGTTTACTTCTGCAGTTATATTTTATATTTATTCGATTCTAGAATATATTCCCAAAAAGTCTGAAAGGTGTTTTAATTTGTATCACATGGATATGATTTCTAGTAGAAAGTGTTGTGAGTGTGACGCTTGAAGGGAAGGAAGTCAACCTAACCTAACCAACTGCGTATTTCTATACTGTGTAGCTGGAAATTGTGGCGGGAGCTCTTTGACGCGTTGTTTTCGGCGAAGAATTGCGCGCGCAGATTTTGACAGCGCGAAATACCTACTTTAGAAGAAATACCAAGCCTTAAGACGGCTTTTAAAAAATATCCCATACTATTTTTGATTTTTAACCAATTGTAAACTCAAAATAATGTTCTGTTGTTCTTTTACGCAATTTACGCAAGTATTAATTAATTAAAAGAAAGGTATTAATGAATCTTTTACTATTTACGAGATAAACTTAGATTTTTTTCATATCATGCCTCCAATCTGAGAGCCTTATTAGATCCTCGATCCCTCAAAGGAATCTCCTCTAGTCTTTGGAGATATCGCAATCACGTGACCTTAAAAGGTGAACGACCGTATAACAGTAGTCCCGCCATCTTACATTTTACAATGAATGAAAGTTGTTTAGTGTTTGTTTACTATTTCGCGCGCATTCCTCGCGCGACACAGATCCGTAAGGTCGGCGCGTGCGCGTCGCGATAGGGTTGCCAGGTGTCCGGCTTTAGCCGGACATGTTTAGCTTTTTAGGGACTTGTCCGGCGTGTCCGTCTTTTATTAGGCTTATTATGTGGCTGCTGCGGCAGTCGAAACTCGAGCCACAGAATAATGTTCATTCAAAGATGATAGTACCCACTCATGAGCTATGACGCTAATTGCCCCCCAAAGTAATATGGTACGTTAGCTGTTAAAAGATGTGTCCGGCGTTTAGGGTAAAATGTCCGGCCAAATGAAGCACAGAGTCCGGCTTTTGTGTTTTTTGGACCCGGCAACCCTAGTCGCGAGATAGACAGTTCGGTGGCGATGTTATTCAAGTTTATTTGTATAAAAGACTGTCAGTTTCTTTTGACTGCTAACTTTATAGTTAACATAAAACTTAATTTTTACTAGCTGTAATAAAGTTGATCTGATAAAATAACAAGAACTGGGTTATTAAATGAACTCAATGGTTAGTTACTATGTGAAATTTGACACCATAGGGCTTATTTTAAACGTGAGCAAATTGCTTTTCTAATTGAGTTCAAAGTTTAAGTACCTGGGGTAAAGATCTAGAGCAGAGTAAACTCAACTTGTAACTATGAACATAATTTTACAATACAAACTGGTAGTAAGTTGCGTGCTTAGTAACAACCAAAGAGGCTAAGAAGTTGACAAACAGCAAGAGGATTTAAGACACTATTTAAAGCACAGATGTAACGGCTAAATAATGTAAAAATAAATAAATAAATAAAATAAAAATAAACACAACCTTATTCCAATTGTAACAAAGACGTGTTGCTAATTTGGCTACTTGGGTGCCACAAACTATTTGATGCTGACTCTACTTACCAGCTAACGAATTTCTGTTTGTAATGGTCCAGAACGACTAAGTATGACTTATTGCGAGTATTAAATGCGTACTTACTTAAAGTATAATTTTCTAAGCTGATCCAAGCAGGTTTAGGTATGTATGTCCTCGAGGTATGCGTTCCTAAGAGATTTTCCGACAGTACCTTTTGACACAAAAAATACGATTTAAAGTATTTTTTTCTACTCAATACGATCTAAATTATGTTGTCTTGGATATTCTTTTAATACCAATTTATGTAACAGTTATTATCCACTTTTTCTCAGTATAATTAAAAACCCAATTGTTTTCTGGTTTTATGCTGTAATTGTTATTGTAATGCTTATAGGCATTTATTGTTACATCGTTTAATGAATACTAATGTAATAAACTATAGAATTCTTCAACAGATAATATAGTATTAATCACGATTCCATAGAAGTGATTATTCATTTGTCTCACATGCATAGGTATCTAATGATTTCTTCAAGTGTGTCTGCAAGACAAATGTGTCTACCATATGCACTCGATGGTCTACCATATTAAGAAATTAGGTAGCAACAAACAAAAATAATAAAATGCATTTTATTTTACCACGAGGCACAAAGACCATGTTTTAGAAAGTAATAATTTCTTTTTTACAAAGTTAACATTATTTTTTGCTCGTTAAAACCTCCGCACCGTTTTTAAGCTTCACAAGTGGGTTCGTTATCTTACATTCAGGACTTTAATAATACGGACTGATTGCATCAGGTTTGGTAGGTATACATGGAGATAACAATGTTTACTAACTATATGTCTTGTTATCCCGCATTGTATGTAGATATTTCCGGAGATACGGACATATCGTTTCTTATTATTTTTTTATGCACAACAAGGCAGGTACTTATTTGACTACAATCGCACCTGGATATCAATCTGATGGATAGATATCTGAATACCTAGATTGAATGAAATCCGAATATGGTTAAATCGCGACTCTCCCATAGAATTTGTTTGGGACAGGCAACTTAATACGACTAACTATACACTGTCTAAAAATGAACGACATTGGAATTTGAAAAACTGATCTTATATTTCATGAACTCATTGACTAGAAATATTGTTTTCAAAGGCTCTACTATAGTGTCTCTAGTGAAAACCAATTTTCTAATTTTATGAAAATGAGTTTTCACTACGCGGTTTTCAGGCTTCAATGAGGTGTTTTCTCAAAAAACGTGATAATTCGATGCTTTCCGATATAAAATTGATGCATTGTTGCAATTTTTACAATACAGCTTGTTAACCTGTATGTCGCCGTGTTCGTGACTAAGCTTTCACGGTCGCAGGTGCGGCACCGGAGTTAGATAACACAAGTATAATGCCGTGCTCTACCTGACTGGGTCGATTATAGGAACGTCTTATGTCGACGCACTTCGGGCCACTAGTGGTGTCCCACTTGGCAAATGGGCCACCGACCACAGCCACCGGTGGCCAGAGACGGCGACTTAACACACTTTTGTATTTGCGAGTCGAGGACACTACTGTAGCGAGTTGCCGCCACCAGATTTACGTGTGCGCGGCGCGTCTATATAAAATATATTAAAAAGTATGTGAAGTCGCCGTCGCTAGCCACCGGTGGTTGTGGTCGGTGGCCCATTTGCGCCGAGCCTTGTAGTGGTAAGCCACGACCATGTGGCTGCCAAAGCCAAAGAAAAAATGACACACATTCGTTACTTTTTGCGGTTCAAGTTATACTACGGAATAGCGTAACGGTAACTCTACTAATTAAATATTAGCAGTCATGTACCTACATTTTGTTTGTTGAGTGACTTTATCATTTTTAATTTTAATTATTCCTTTTTTTAGAATGTAAGTACTGTTTCAGTTAAAGGTACTAGTGCCTTCAAGCTCTATACTAGGGTTTCCATATCTATACTTTTCTTTTTAAATTTTCTGACCTGATTCGGCACAGGTTTTTAATTTGTAATAGCCACTAATGTGCTACGTTTTGAAACTAATGTGGTCAAGCGGCAATGCCAAGTAAATGTTGCGATTCGGTCACATAATACTTCTAAGATAATTCAATTTCTTTTAAAGGTTAGAAAACAGTTATTAATTAATCTTTCATGTAACTTAAAGGGCACTTGCAAGAGGCAAGTTTGTATCTGTAATTGAACTGTTGCTACACAAACATTTTTCTATATTTCAATCAGATATTAACAAAGCTGAGTAGTTATTTTAAATTAAAATAGATAAATATGAAAATCCACAGTTCCCAAGTGTCTAAGCGCATACCTATCGTGTTCTTGTCACTAAAAAATTAATTAGACACGAAAAGAATAATTAAAATTCTATCATAGGCGTATGTTTTTGTCTGTATAGGTATTAGTAGTTGGTTAGCACTTACAACTACATCAGCGGTGTCCTAACGTGTCGACATTGTTCGCGCACGTTTACCAACAAGATTGGCTACTGTAGCCATGTGAGGGCACATGATAGGGCAGCCCAGCGTAGCCCTCTTATTGCGGACTAAAGGAATTTTGTCGTGGTTACCGTAGCCGAAAGCGGCTTGGGGAGTATATATATATGTATATAGTAGTTGGTTGGTGTCTGCAGTTTTGCAATAACTTAGATTGTAAATTCAGTAAGTCTATTTGAATTTGTATATGAAATTCAGATTAAAATTAGCTTTTTAGTTACCCGCTACCCGCTGCAATAAGTAGTATGTAATTACAGATGGGCTCTACCAAATTGGTTTAGAGCCTATTTTTGATTGCCAGATATCTTTTTAACTGGTGTTAGCTATCAAAGAGAACTTAACTAACCGTCAGCTGTGACAATTGGTTAGTGAGTCACGGTGGACACGGCTCGTTATCAATCGACTTAACCAAATCTGGAGTAAGGTTACCCACCTCCATTACGTTACGCGACCTGGAAAGCTAATACTTACTTATACCTTGGTAGGTGGTACCTAGCGGTATAGAATTAAAATTAAAATTCAAAATTCAAATATTTTATTCAGTTCATAGGCCCTTTCCAGGGCACTTATATACGTCCCAAATATACATAGCTTGCCCTACCACCACTTCGGGACAACATATGGACTGGTGCTGAGAAGAAGTGGCGGAAGAAACTCAGTCACCTTTAGACAAATGATAATTATGAAGGTAAATCATTAATTCTGAACTTCAGAACCCCTCAGAAGGTTCAGAGTCCGAATAATTTCGAGATCAATAAAATAATGTTTACTAACGGTGAACAATGAAGTTTTACGTGTAGGTAATTATTATGACTAACTACTAAAATATTTTTAACAAAAACATAGTATTTTTAAGTAATTCCTATACTCCTATTTAACATAGTTGACCCTGCGAACTCTACTTTAGTATTTCGTGTTATTTTTGTGTGATATCACGGTTTTGGAATTTCCTTTCATAAAACCAAATCTTTACTTCAGTGCTTATTGCCTTATTTTTGTAGCTAAAAGTTGTTTTAAAAACTAAAATAGATTTTCAGAATTAATTTCAGAGTAAATTAGGCTATTTAAAAGCATTTATGTAAAATACGACAATGTTGCACAACACGTATTTCACACATTTGTATCTCCATAAACTATTTATTTATTGCCCAATTAAATAGGTATTTACATTAAAATTCATAATATGCATCTTACAATAGTTGCAGAGATGATGCTAACTATGTATCTACAATTGTATAAAGTATAAATACATAATTATACAGCATAAACTACATGTTAAAATCATTATTTCCTTCATGCTAATAATAAGTGATCAGTACGATGCATCCGTGTAACGACTTTGATATTGCATTTCCTATGTAAATAATAATAAATTACTTACTTGTTTTGATGTGATAAGATAACATGCGAAAAAAAAATTATAAACTTATTTTTACATGAATTTGTGAAAAATAATGCGCGTGCTTTTTCACGCCAGCTCCTTCATTAATAAAAAAACTTTAATATACTGAAAGGACAGACGACGAAGTAATATATTTACAATATTTAGGTACATTAATTTCCTTGAAGACTGTTTATGTTGCTATGAGAAACTTGGAAGAGTTTTAATTATTACAATATTTTATATTCACACAATGTCAAAATTAAACCTTTGGCATATTTTTAAAACTTAGAAACCTTTAAAGCACACGTGTACCAAACGGCAGTATGAACTTTAAAAAGATGCAATAAGAGCCACTTAACAAACAAGGGTGTTGATAATAATAAAAATATGCATTCAAGCATAAAATTAAAATTAATTGTCTTTCAAAAATTTCCTGATTAGAGGTCGCGAGTGCATCCAATGAATTAGGTTTAAGTAATCAATCACATTTTTAACCTTGATCTGTTCTTTGAGCCACTTGAAATATTTGTGTAACAAAAAGATTCTTGAAATGCGTTTTAGATGTGCAATGCCTAAGTGCAATAATGCAAATATGCACACCACAGATTATTTCAGATAAGTTGTTTAATCTCGTACTTATGACTTTTAAGGTATGTTATGGGTAATGAGTACAATATTTATTTTGATGATGTTTTTGAATATTAAAAGGGGTTTATTTTCTACTCTTTCCGCACCGCACTGAACTGATTTTGATGAAACTTTTTAGACCATAGCTCATTCCATTACATTTGGGCTCATTAAACCCGGTCTCCTTTGGCGGAAGGTTACAAACAAAATTTTATTTATTTATTTATTTATTTTTGGGAAACATCGAAAAGTTTTATATTTCTTAGGGTGGATTCGACCAAACAATAAATATTAATCTCAGAATAAATCGTCAGTTTTGAGTTTTGACATATTTCCCATACTGAAACTGTCAATGTGTCAGTTAAACCAGGAGTTATTCTAGGATAAAAGTTTGGTCGAATCGGGCCTTAATTGTATTAAAACTAATAAAGCCAAACGTTTATTTTTTGGTAATACATAACTTCATTAAGTTAACAGTTAATGCCAGTACTAATAGCATTCCTAATTATTATGTAACAATGCCAAATTCAGCATTAAATGCGCTAACAGCTAGATAAAGCGGTTTAGAAGGCACCGGTTAGCCTTTGCAAGCTCGGACTGGTTCCCAACTGGAACCAGTATCGTGCCCTTCGTTAGCCACTTTTGCATTAAATATATTGTTGACTTTGTTGTGAATGTGACTTTGTACCTTTATTTAGATTTTGAACTTGGATTTACTACCGAGCTACTGGATTGTTCAAACAACAGATCAAAGCTCACTTCCAGCTTTAACTTGATCATCACTTTCTTCATAGTTTAACATCACAGCTTTCCCGTTACGGGAAAAAAGTAAAATTTTCAAAGAAAAATAAATCTAAGCCCTCAACGACTTAAATACTCCAAATAGAACAATATTGATTCTATGTTAGTTCTTGATAGTACGAAAATATAAATTACACGAATTGATTTTTTAGTAGGCCCATTTTTAAACTTTATTCGGTTTTGTTTTTATGATTACTAACCCTGTCTGATGTTTGCCTGTATCCTCCACCTCTTTATTTATTATGTGACATGCAATAAATAATTTGAATTTGTTTTTGAGTATAGTCGTATGGAAAATAGAGTTGCAAATGTTATAAAATTACATCATAGTTAGTCATGCTATCAGTCAGACTATACTTACTAGTCAGAACAAACCATTTAGCAGTAATTTATAAGTAAGTAAGTACTCATTTATCGATAATAATAAATTATAATTCAAACGCCGGCGCATCAAAGGCATTGGATGAGAGAGAAATTCTAATTGCTTATACTTCGATAATGTTACATCTACATCGTTTAGGTTCCGAAAAAGTAAATTGAGAAAAAATTTATAACCTAATAATTTATATGTTAAACTTTTTATTTAGTGCAAATCAATTTGCCTGTATCAATATGAATTTAATTATGATTATTATTTATACGTTACCAAAATACTTACACTGTTACTTTATCTCTTAAATGCTTGTACTTAATTCTCAAAAATATTCACGCCAAGTGATTGCATTTTACATCATCAATCAAAATCTATCGAATTCTAATCTGAAACTGTTCTGTTACTTATAGACTAGTTTAATAACTGTTCGCCTAACTGTTCTGACTCAGCCCAGTTCTGAATAGGTAACATTCCATAAAAACAAGTCTCCAAGATTTCCTATAGTATAAAATAAACAGCTTAATAAAATATGTGTTACGAGTAACCCACCTGCTTACAAATTAGATCGAGCGCATCACGATTGAATCATAGTCAATACCATAACGATCGATCATCAAGAACGCACTGCGTTAAGAATAACAATTTCTTTTGCAGTTTGCGGTTAGTGTCGCTAAAATTAAGATGGTTCTGACGTCAAAGGGGGGATATCCAGGACATTTTTTGCCACCAGGGCGGCGCCACTATGTCGTAGGAATGGTCTTATAGCATAGTATAGGACGTCGATTACTTATCAAATAAACCAAATTGTCTATCTTTTAATCAATTAATCATGACATGAATAAAATTGGTAGATCCTTATTTAGACATTTAAAATGGTGCCTTAGTCAACAAGCTGGTTTTCAAACACAAATTAATTCTATGATAGATAGTTTGATTGCGCTGAAAACTGGAACTCACTTCTACATTCTTATTCTTCCTTCTTCTTGTGCACAATAATGGATATTAATCTCTCCATTAAATATTTTTAACTAAAACTTTAGAAATTTTCCCTACTTCACAAAAAGTTTCACTTATCATGTTTCCATTCAACAAAGATAATTGCAGATCTACTTAGTTGGATAACAAATGACTAATTGATAGTTTTTGTTTAGTAAATGAAAAAAACTAGTTCATCTACTTATTAATCAGGTTATAATTAGTGTTGTGAAGTTGTGAAAGATGTATTAATTCTCATTATTAGATTATTACTGTTTGCGGTCGTTGTTATAACTAGAGGGCATATAGGGTTACAGAATAAGATAGTAGACTTAAGAGTCTCAGCTGGTAATGTTTTTTGGTTCGTCAAATTGTCATTGTCGCACAAAAACTTCAAAAAAATTTAAATTAGGGTCTATCTAGCACCTCTATCTCAAAGATAGAGAAACACAAACTTTTTAAAGTTTCTTCATACAAATCTCTTGCTATTTGTTATATTTAAAAGGGTGATGTTGGTCACATTAAAAATGTAGTTGCATTTTCCGATCAGAAAAGGGTTTACCTAAGTTAATTTGATAAACTTGTTGTGACGCACATAGTGGATGTTGATGCAAACCAGAGTCAGTAGGTAAATAAATCAGTTTTCAAAGATATATGATTTGATACAAGATGTAGAGTATTGTAGAGACGAGGTTTCCGGCGACTGGGACCGCAATTAACTAGGACCAGGGTCCCAATCGCCGGATCCCTAAAAATTAAATAATTTTCTTTCGGCGACTGGGACCACTCATAAATTTTAGTACTGTACCTACCGATTTTGGCTTGAATAATACATTGTTTTAAGTTATCTATGAGTGTACCTAGTCGCTGGAAGAAAAATATTATTTTTTATTGACCTCGGTCCCAGTTAATTGCGGTCCTAGTAGCCGGACACCTTGTAGAGACATGCGGTGCATTCAAGCAGCCAAACATGTTATGATGAAAATAAACGATATGCAACTGTTACCTACCTGTAACCTACCACAAAACCATTACATACTGCATATCCATATACTGTCGTATTAACGCTATGAGTAGGTAATACCCTACAGTATGTCTCGCTAGTGTGTCACTAGACCGCAGGTGAGCCTATTGTGTTATCATGGGAACCTGAGTCGCCTGAATGCACAGAGGAGTAGATCACCGCCGTAAGATAATGTAGAGTCATATTTTTCAACATTAGGTACTTATTTACTTGTAAAGTGGATCTTATTGTTACACAATTTTACACCTATTTGCATTTTTATTAACCCATCAAACCCCTAGCGGTCGATTAAGACTCTCATGTCTCTCGACTCGCGGAGACTTGAAGGGGTAATAGTTTATTTGAAATATCAATTATTTACATATTCCCTGGGGACTTTTGTGTGTGTTAAATAGATTTTACTAACGGTGAAGCTGTATACCTAATAAACCCTAGGCGCAGACCACCGATTTTTGTCGGCCGATAGCTTAGTCGGGCAGTTAATTATGGTCATGTATGGAAGTGCGCACATTACACCGATTGATTCTTCATACTAATTAAAATCGGGCCCAACTATTGGCAGACTAAAAATCAAAAATGCCAAGTCCTTTCTACAGTTTCTACACAGCAGTTCATCATCATCATCATCATGTCAGCCATAGGACGTCCACTGCTGAACATAGGCCTCCCCTAATGCTTTCCACATTGATCGATTGGTAGCGGCCTGCATCCAGCGCTTCCCTGCTACCTTCACGATGTCGTCGGTCCACCTTGTAGGTGGACGTCATAAAGGACGTCGAAAATAGTCCCTTAACTAAGTTACACGACCACGACAGTTATCCAATTATCTGCATATTATTTGGTCATCACCATTACGTCAATGTGCACTAACAGCATTGCATTCCAATCGTCGTCTAATATCACGATCAATTAATTATGAAAAGGGTAAGTCAAAGGCCGGTTTTTTAATTAAATTATTGACAGTATTTGTTAGTATAACCATAATAAATGAACCAAAAGTTAAAGTCGTTAAGTATTATATATATACAACTTACAATACAACAAATTACTTATAGTATAGTATTTGTTGTTATTTTTTAGGCATAATAAAACCTCAATAGGTACCTACATTATTATTCTGAGATAATACTCTAATGTCAGGGACATAATTCTGCAAATATTCCTAAAACTATTGTTAAAATACACAAGTTAATTCATTCATATCAAAGTGGCACTTTAACATACAAATTGAGTTTCCTTATTTGTTGGCAATAAACCATCATTGGATAAATTAGGTAGCATTTCATAATTGCTAAATGATACCACAGAATAACATTAAACGATACTAATCAAATGAGACCCTAAAAAATTATACCTAAGTACCTGACTGACCTTTTTTGACTTCTTTGCCCGCTGAAGGTTTTTTAATTCAAAGAATTAAAAAAAAACAGTCAAAAAAGTTGATAATACTGGACAAAACATTAAACCAAACAAATTAGTTATTTTAACGAGAAGGACCTTTGTCCGCGCCAGCATCCAACAACTAAAGCAGAAAATCGTAATAAAAAATATTTAATTTAGACTTAAATTAACACTATTTTTATTTTTTAAAACAAAACGTAGCTAAAGTTGCAGTTGCCAGTCTTAATACGGAAATCATTACAAAATTACTGATGCGATCGCCATGTGTGACTTGAACATAAGGTACCATTTTACGATAAAAGTCCACCTTTAATAAAATAAGAATCACTCGGAAATGCATAAAATATACTCAAAACTTAGCTTGATAGAACTGCTAAGTACAAGAATGCAATTAGTGGGAATAGCATGGCATTGTTAATTGGTTTTAATTCATGAAATAAATAAATATTTATTCGTAGGCCTGGTTAAACTAATTGTAAGTTATTTTAACGATATTATTGTTCTTGCACTAGGTCCCATAGCGGTTGCGAGTAGATATAATATGTATAAATAAAATATGCAAGTAATATAGGCTTGGACTATTCGCGGGTGTATTATTTTATAATAGATAAACCTTTGTGTCAATAACCGATATCTAATTAATAAGAGTAACAGGTGCCAATTAGGGATGTTATGGATAAGTAGTTTCGGTTATAGATACGGTTACGGATATAGGAATAATAATATTATACCGGTTTCGGTTACGGTTACGGATATCTGTGCTTTAGAATGCAATTTGCAATAGTTGTCCAACCCGGTTCATTCATGGCCACACACTTTACATCGAATTAAAATTAATAAAAATTGATACTTTTAATGGCATTATAAAGGTAAATCAAGCTGTTATGCCTTTACATATAATGCTATACAAAAAACAATTTAAACTGCCTACATCCGAACAGTAGCGGCGTAAGGGGGGGCGGTGGGGGCGGTCCGCCCCGGGTGCCAAGCATCAGGGGGTGACACAAGTCGCGCAGATATTAGTACTCACTGGCGCACATCTGCATGGCAAGTCTGCGGTCTATGTCATGATACGGGGGGAGGGGGTGCGATTGTNAAAATTAATAAAAATTGATACTTTTAATGGCATTATAAAGGTAAATCAAGCTGTTATGCCTTTACATATAATGCTATACAAAAAACAATTTAAACTGCCTACATCCGAACAGTAGCGGCGTAAGGGGGGGCGGTGGGGGCGGTCCGCCCCGGGTGCCAAGCATCAGGGGGTGACACAAGTCGCGCAGATATTAGTACTCACTGGCGCACATCTGCATGGCAAGTCTGCGGTCTATGTCATGATACGGGGGGAGGGGGTGCGATTGTCTTTCAATCTTCGAATCGGTAGGTAACCCCTAAAATCCTGGGGGTAGCAGGGGGTGCCTTAGGACTTATGAAGGGGGGAGGGGGGGTGATCGCCCCGGGTGCCAACCCATGCTACGCCGCCACTGCATCCGAAACTATCCGAAACTTTTGAATCGGTTACGGTTACGGTTTAGGATATTTTTTTCTTTCGGATATCCGAAAGTTTCGGTTACGGTTACGGATATCCATAAAATCCCTGGTGCCAATCACTGTAAGCAGATATTTTTTTATTGTATTCGGGCGTATTTGGTACAAAACTTAACTGCAAGTCCAAAGTATAGGTAGAGCTTATCTAGAGTTCTTCTAGGCATAATACCTATCTCCTACTGCAACCTATAGATAATATTTTATCATTTAACTACAATTTACATATTCTGGAGTTTCCCTCTCAATAGTTGTTATTCTCAACACATCATTTAAATACGTATGTTATTTATGACCGTTTTCCCATATATTTTCCTGTTTCTTCCAAACTTATTTTAAAATAAATTCAAACGTCATTGATGATGTTCCAATTCCAAAGCTGTTCTGCACAATTTTGATTTGTTACCTTCAGAATTAATTCTTTCCTGTTATTCTTCCAAATAAGAGAAACAAAATAAAAAGTTGTGTTCTGAAAATAAAATATTGATTTCAATTCCAATCAATGGTACATAATCACGATATCGGATTCATCTATACTAATATTATAANTCTTTTTGCTACGGAACCATTTTTAATTATTGCGTGCCCACTTTTTAATCCATTCGCCAGTTTTCACGTGTGAAAGTTGGCACCGACTTGCTATTCAGTTTCATTAAGTTTTTATACTTACTCGGTTTTATACGGCCGCCTCTAAGCGGTGGGGCGGGTGGCCTAGTGTTCCGAAGGTTTAGAGTTGGTTCCTAATTAGATGATTAGTTTTATAAGTCTAGTAGAGCTTAACTCGAGTCGAACCTTAATTTCGAACTCCTCCTATGTTCTTCTGATTAATTTTGTTGCGGGTCCAATGACAGTTTAGCTTTCCCCCGGGACAAACTTGACCTTCATTGGTTGGGTTTTTGTGGCGGTCAAGCTGTAGATCCTGGCTACACAGGAGTTGCAGTGGTGAGAACGAGAGGTGGGAATAGTCCCGTAGAGCTTAACTTAGTCATTGCCTGAGGAATGGGAGCGGCACGGGAGGGGTTATTGTAAATTATGACGTGACAGAGCATACAAGTCTGAAGTCTTGCTGACATTTGACGTAACAAAAAAAACTCTCCAGACGCTGACTGAGTTATCTTTAACTTTTTTTTTTTAGTAGCATATACTTATACCAAACATATTTATCAACGCGGGTGAAGCCACAGTGAGAAAATAGCAAAAAATAGTGAGTAAAAATTAATATGTAAGTATGTTAATACTACATCTGCATAAATCTTAAATTCGGTCCCACTTTTGACGCTAATCATTTTAGCAACTGTATAATTTGACAAAAGAGAGTGTATGATGTCACTAGACCCACATACAGGGTGTCCCAAAATTAGCACGTCACACTGACACTGGAGGTAGCCGAGTCTAAAACGCAAGCAAGTGTAGATACACGATAACCAAATTAGGAGTAATTAACAAAACTACGGCAATCAGAGCGAGAGGAAAGAGGAAATTTATATTTTGATGTGTTATAAACACAGCCTCGTTAAGCGAAAATAACTTTCATAGTCACTTTGATGATAATTTTTCTGCTCAGTTTGGTTGGTTTCCGGGCTAGCTTACCATCTTACCTAAGTCTGTCTCCATAACAACAACGTTAACCAGGCGCGGATCCACCGTTGTGGGCACTGTGGGCATGCCCACAACCCTAATTTGCTTGTTTTAATTATCATCTATTATAAGATCGATAGGCTGATGATAAAAACAGCTGACTGATGAGCCTTTAAAAATCGAGCGTGATTTGGAACACAGCCGTTCCACTGAAACGCCGCCGCCACCGACCACTTGGCGCTACTAGCGTGCCTGCCCAAGTCCAGTTTGATTTGATGATGTAAAAAATATCAAATTAAAAAATTTGTTCAAAACATAGATAAGTCCATGATTGTTCATGAGTTAGTTCGTACTCCAATCCAACTCTCACTTTGCTTATTTTTGGTGGCCGTGCCCACAACCTTTTTTGACGGCTGGATCCGCGCCTGACGTTAACATCATTTTAGTGTTTCGAAAGTTGGTAAGAATAGTCAGTTCCTCTGTGGTAGAGGATTCTGGATGAAGCTCGCTTCCACCTTCAGCCTCATCAAGTGAGAGGCAGGTCAAGAGTTTTTCGTTGTGATAAAAAATTACGACGACACATGAAATTAAAAATGTGGAGGATTTGACCTAGGTACACTCCCCATGTTGCTGGCGCGTTGGGGAGGCGATATCTTTGCACCATTTTACTTTAACTTTGACAAATCTGTCAAACAAAAACCACCGGTTATCTTTATAGTTACGGTCAAAGTTAGGTTTAGGTGGTGCAACTCAGCATATGTGATGGTGATGAAATATTAATACTCATAAATAAAGAACCCATGTGTGAGCCACGTCTAAATAGATTTTACTAACACAAAACCAGCTGTTCAAGTAAATAAACTAGTGGCAGAAAAAATGCGTTAAAGTAAACAAAACTGTAGTTGCGACGCGACTCGTTGCTGTTGACGTAGATTAGCAGCATTAAACTGTTGAATGGAGTTTAAACACAGGTGGGCGTGACGTAAAATAAATTGGGGCAAACATCATCCAAACAAATTGGAAATCGTTCATCGCTGTTGCTGTGTTATCATCATAATCATCAGGTCATTTTTTTACCACAATCGCACCTGGTGCTAAGTGGGATGCAGTCTAGGATGGTACATATCTGCCCTGTAAGTACCTATTCACTCTCGCCTTGAAAAGGCCCGGATTATAGTCTTCGGGAAGGACAGCAGCAGGCAGCGAATTCCAGTCCCTAGCTGTTCGTATTAATAAAAGAGTTGTCGAAACGCTTAGTGCGAGCTGGTGAAATGTCGACATTTAATCTGCACTGCAGCAGCATGATACTCTCTGCTTTAGCAGAGGCAACTGGAGTAGGAGCCGAGGGCCGGCCTGTTAACATATTAGCCTGCCTTTTATGATATCCACTTGAAGATTGGGGTGCATGGTCTATTCTATTCTGATGGAACCAAAACTACTCACACCGGCAGATTTAGCGGAACGCAAAAAAAAGTATGAAAATAAGGAAAATTACTACTGATCTATGAAATATTTATTATACAAAATAAAGAGATAATTAAAATAAAATAAAATAACATATATTTTTTAAATATTTAGTCGTTTTTTAGGGTTCCGTAGCCAAAATGGCAAAAACGGAACCCTTATAGTTTCGTCATGTCCGTCTGTCCGTCTGTCCGTCTGTCCGTCTGTCCGTCTGTCGATCATGCCTCCAGTCGTTCAAGACCCAATCACGATATTCACGTGAAAAGTTCAATATGTTTTTTCGGTGCTGTGTCACAAGTTGGAGCTTTCTCGGGTATGCACGACCCTATACCAACTTCAGTAAATCTCCTGTGAACTGTGGGCTCAGTCACTCTTACTCCTCGAGTGTCTTTAAGGTTATTTCTGGCTTGAACAGCAGGTAACCGCGACTTTCTGAAAACTCGAAGTTGTAAAAAACGGTCATCCCGTCGCGAAGTACGCCTTTTTCTGACTTGAACCCTCCTCCTAACGACAGAAATGATCAATCTGTACCGTTGGTTACTGCCATGGGTGGTCGATACTGATCAACGACGTCTTACGGCAGCCGATTTGTATGCATGGCCGTTACTTCTCATTTCATCTGCCTTAATGATTTCTGACGGTGCTAAGCTGGGCATAATAAACCCTTATAAGTAACTGAATGCTTACACAACAATATTCTCAGAAAAAAACATCTTTCACGTAAAAGAAATCCAAATTAGCAAAAGCTTCATTCAATTCAAAACACTCAACGAAACTGTTGATGGGGTAATTTAAACAAAATAATTAAAAAAATATACTGTTGGCAATTATTTTTTTCATATTTAGAATTAAATTAAAAAATAATGTCATAATTAGGCATTTTTTTCCTAAAATAATGATGATATTGATGCTTTTTTTTCCGTTCCTCTAAATCTGCCGGTGTGTGTAGTCGACGTCGTTAGTCGCTAGCAAGTAAGAAGACCTTACTTTACAGTGGCGCGTGGCGCTAAAGTGAGTGCTAAAACGAAATCCCTCATTAATTAATACCCTATGACAATCCTTAATGATTTATAGATTTATATTGAAATTTATCCTTTTCAAACTTCAGTTTTCAAAACATGTTCCCTAAATTGAGATGTCTCGCATACTTACCCAGCCTCCCACGCATACTTACACAGGTTTTAATTATCATTTATCAGGCAGCGTAATTATAGTCCAATTTCAAACTTCCTATCGTCAGTTGGAAGGAATTTTACCCTAAATTGAAATGTCTCGCATAGTTTTGACACAGCCTGAATCCCAGGCATACTTGCAGACTTTAATTTATCATTTATCAGGTATTAATTAATCTTTTATCAGGAAGCTATAATGAAGGCATCTACGACGGAATGTTCGCATTTCACCCGAGGAAATCGATTGTGACAGACCGACAAATTCTCTCACGTTCAGTTAACCACAGCGTAGGTGGATCAACCAACCCATTTATCTACAGTAAGAAAAGACAATATCTCGTATTCTTACATAATATACCTGGTTTTAAAACATACAAAACTACATTATAAACACTTTCAAATCTCGCCCTCATTATTGTGTGACGTTCTGCCTTTAAAATTTGGCTTGATAATAAAAAAAGACAACAAAAAAAAACAAATAAAAAAGAATGAAAATTATGATTATTTTTAAATTTATTAAGGTACAGCAACTTTTTGTGATAATACTTTTATGTGAAAAAACATAATTACCTATTCACCCAACTTCTTATATTTTCGAGCAAACTCTTATGAATGAAAAAAGCTGAATAATACCTACTACAACTACTACTTCTATTAACTTACTACTACCACAGAATAATAATAAGTACTACGTCTACTACTAACAAAATTAGAACAGTGCTTCTTACAATAATTTCCTTCTACAAAAGACTGGCACAAGAACCTTTGCTGTTCTTTCCAGGCTGTGCCCTTACTTGCAACAATGTCTACTATTAGCGGGTGGAAGTGTTTTCATTTACATCCAAATCAAGGCGATACTATGATATTATGGTCATAGAAGATTTATTACTAATTCAGACGTGAAAACTTTGAGATACCTAAATGAACTCTATCGATTAATATAACACGTGGGATTATAAATCTAACGGTGGTTTAAGCACATTACATGGCTCAGTTAAGTACATCACCTAACTTTAACTGTAACTATAAAAATAACTGGTGATTTTTTGTATGGAATTTGACAGATTTTTGACGTTTGTTAAAGTTAAAGTAAGATGCCTAACCTAACCTAAAAAAGATTACTAGTGTGGTGTTACGGTTAGATTAGACTAAGCTGACCGAGTATAAACATTTATGGAGACATTTATATTATTATAATAATTATTCTTAGCTATAGTCGTAATATGTTTAATAAGCTGCATTTATTAATCTCAATGACCTAATTGGATTAATTATGTAGTTATCACTGTGGTAAACCCACTTTTAACTTAAGCATAAAATATTTACTTGGAAGAATTAACAGGGATACGTATTATTGATTGGTTTGTACGAAAATATGGTTAATGTAATTGAATTCATACGATTGAATAAACATAATGAAATTCTTAATTAATTTATAATTAATCACATTCAAAATCGTTGGTTGTGTGTATTTTTTAATAATTACACTTTTTTAATCACGCACACGCAAACATTTTTATTCAAAATGTTTTTAAAGCGTCAAAAAACATGCATTTACCTAATCACCGGAAGCGATACGGCGACGTTTGCAAAAAATATTCAACGAAACTGTAAAACGCTAGTCTGAAAGTCCAAGGCCAGTGAAATATAACAAAATTTCCTTTTTTTTTAGCTTAGTATGATTTATCAATAACAACAACAACTGCACGCAGGAAGATATTATTATAATGAATGCTACTAACAACGCCACTCTAGTAGCGAAGTTTAGACGTTTAGGAAAAAAAAGTGATGTAGTGCTACATCACTTTTTTCCTTTTTTATGCAGAACAAGGCAGGTTTTTCACCGAAATCGCACCTGATGTTATGTGAGATGCAGTATTGGATGGTACATGCTACTATTTTGTTTCATTTGCCCACGGAACACTCATCTAAATCTATAAAAGTGAAAGGTGACTGACTCACTCACTCATCACGAAATCTCAGAAACTACAAGTGCTAGGAGTCTTAAATTTTGCATTGAGGTTCCTTTTAGAACGTAGGTGCTCACTAAGACGGGATTTTGCAAAATTCAACCCCTAAGACGGTAAAACGGGATCCACGCGTATGAAGTCGCGGGCGGCCGCTAGTAGATTACAACCCACAGACAGGGGATTACGCTAGACCACAGTGCGGTTAATACCTGTATTTGTAGAGCTTCATAAAATATTGACCGGTTGGTAGAGGCCTGCATCTAGCGCCTCCCTGCTTTGAATTAAAATTCTTATACATTACCACTAAAGGACAGAATCTATTTAACCGAGTTTGGAGTTTTACCGTTGTTTTGTACTACGGTCCTAACGCCCGTATTCACAAACGATGCTTGCTTAAGTGAAGCAGCAAATCGAATGCACAGCGTTGAATAGAGCTCTATAATTGGTTCTAGTGTCACCCTGTGCGTCCAAGCGCACTGTGAGACCTCATAGTAATGTTTGTGAATACGGGCGTAAGCCTATTTTTGAATGTACACACATGTAAATCATAAATGTTGTAATCATGATTACGTAATCACAAACTCTGTGCGTCCCGCATCAAAAACAGGAAAGCTTCTAAAATTAACTTCATTACGTAAGAACTGAAGGCGAAAATAGTCTGCAGATTTCATACGCGTTTTGCATGTGTTACACACTTGTTGTGTCCTTGACTTTGCTCTGAAAAGAGCTAAAAATGATGTTAATCACTCAATAACAAAGTGACAAAGGTGACTGAGTTTGTTTCGCCACTTCTTCTATGTATATGTGCCCATTATCCTCTGTGGTATCAGTACTCAACGTTCGAATAATCTTTAGTAGGTAAAGCCTGGTCCGTGAGTACGTAGAATTTTGTCCAATGACCCCAAGCTACCCATCCTTATCGCTCGCGCGTAGTTATGTTGCTGTCGCGCTCGCACACCCACTGCGGGCGCGCGTCGCACAGTCGCGACAGCAATATAATTACGGCTTTAGTAATAATCCTACTACGCAAGAAATGTAAACTGTTAACATTATGACGTCTGCAGCAATGTGTTCTGTTTTTGGGCATATTGCTGCGACACCGGCCCCGCCCCCTTTTCACATCTCCCTTAAGTTTCTGTGATCTGTGTTTGTACCGTCTGGGGATCCAACCCGCTACCTTTGGCATAGTAGTCCGTACGCGAACCACTAGTGTGGCCAGCCAATCAATATCATCAATAAATGCAATAAATGCATTTTATTTCATTTGATTAGTATTGCACAATATTGGCATGTAGGAAGCAAATTATAACGTTGAATGATTTATTTGAAGTGAAATTAAAGTAATCTGAAATCTATTCATATACTTAATTAATCCGAAATCTATCAATATTTTATAAGTGAAATAATAACGAGGCCTGTTTCAGAACTTGCTAACCTATTATGAACCTATATTTCTCAGTAAAAGTACTAACTTGATTGGTTTGAATGTGTGGCTCTATATTTAAATGCATTGTACGAGTACACTCTCTACCTATCCATAACATGGATATCACATTTTTATTTCAGACAAGGTCGTCTAAGTTAAAAACTTAACATTGAAAAAAAAATTAGACGAAGATATTGAGACTTTGTTTAGAAACCTGTTTTGAACCTCTACTCACTGTTTACTAATTAAAATATGCACTGTTTTGTTTCTTTCCACAGCAAATTAATTAACAATAAGACTACTTTAAGTTTAAAACGGAAGCAATGTTTATTTTAGTAAGTCTTTGAGGTACAATCAACACACCAGAATAAACATTTTTGTAACAAACAAAATAGCGTCTTCAACTACACACATTGTTTAGCTAAATATACTACATTATATGTAAATATTTAAGAGAAAAGCTGCCTGGACCACAACCCCATGTGTTGAAACTTAAAAGTAAATAAATAAGACTATGTGAGTAATTAATAATACCACAGACAATATAATAATATAATACAATCGACAGCACGTTAGTTATTAAATTATACACTTACTGTTATGTCTACCTACTTAAGATAGCTGTCTTTTGTTTTTTTAAGTATGTACTTTTAAATTTAATGCTTGAAGATAAATTAAGTAAGTTTCAAATCCGCATTTCACTATAAAATAGCTACATTTTAATGTATCTGACAAGGTTGCCAGTCGACCCTGACAGTAATTTTCGTAATAATATTTATCTTTCAACTCCTAAGTGCACTTTACCTACTTTTTATGACAGCATGTCTGTAAACCTATAAACTAGGCATGCAGAATAAAATTACTATAATAGCACACTGACAAACATTATAGGCGTAGAAAACTTGTAGAAGTGAGAGGCAAATTATGTATAAATTAAAAATGTATTTAGTTCATTATTATCATGACATGTTTTTCTGAGTTATGTGCATTAATTTCTAAATTAATGTGTTCAAAACATTCATATCAGTTTTCCAATGCAGTTTTACGGGATTCAGTAATGCAGAGTCGCAAAAAACGGGATATCTCCGTGGGAAAAGAGCCCTTAGGTACTTTAAACTGAAAGTTAGGTATTTTTTATATGATATCTGACAACAGATGGCATATCTGGTCATACAGACTTGACCATCATCATCAATTCAGTCATAGGACGTCCACAGCACAGGTCTCCCCCAATGATTTCCATAATGGTGTTTCTTTATGAGATCGAATCAGAAATGAGGAGATCCGTAAACGAGCAAAAGTCGCTGACATAGCCCGACGGATTAGCAAGCTGAAGTGGCAATGGGTAGGGCACATAGTAGGTACGCAGAACTGACGGCCAATGGCGTAGCAAGGTTCCTTGTATCCCACAAGGAATAGATCTAGGGATTTTACTCCACAATTGGAAACCACCTTGAAAAATATTCTCAAAACTGCCTTGTCATCTTGAAAGTGCTCTTACTTTTACGCTTCTTAAGCAATAGAGTTTATAAGAAAGAGTTATTTTATTTTAAACTGCTTAATCTCTTCGCAGTCTACGAGCATATGGGACAAGGTGAAAATGATAACTTATTTACATAATTTATTTATTTATTTTTTTATTTATTTACACTTTTGCACATACAACTGTACAGTGGCGGACTTAATGCCAGGTGGCATTATCTGCCAGTCAACCACAGGTCGAGCAGAGAGACTAAGGCGGTGTAATAAATATGACGTTTAATGAATATACTTACATAGCATTAGATAAAATAAATAACATACGAATACATATTAATATAATAGACATACACCTAGATACATAAACATAATAATAATATTGGCGTACACATAACACCTGTCAGAGATAAGAGAAAAAAAAAAAAAAAAAAAAAAAAATTTTCATCCCTCAGTTACATGTATGGGGGGCCCCACCCCCAATTCTTTTTTTTACTATTTAGTGTCATAATTTTGTAGCGGTTCATACAACACATATTCCCATCAAATTTCATCACTGTAGTACTTATAGTTTCCGAGTAAATCGGCTGTGACAGACGGACAGACGGACAGACGGACAGACGGACAGACGGACAGACGGACAGACGGACAGACGGACATGACGAAACTATAAGGGTTCCGTTTTTGCCATTTTGGCTACGGAACCCTAAAAAGAATAAAAGTTACAAACTAATCATTAATTGTTGTGTACTACTATACAGGGTGTTAGGTAAATGGGTATATGAGCCGACACTAGCCCATGGACATGGACATATAAACGGTATGGTGAAGTCAGAAATTTAATATCATTTAATTTTTTTTAATTTTCATACAAAATTAATTTCAAAAATCCGATTTGTATGAAAAATAAAATAATTAAAATTAAGATATCAATTTTCTGATTTCACCATTCTATTTATATGACCATGTTAACATGGGCTAGTGTCGGCTCATATACCCATTTACCTAACACCCTGTAGATATCTTTACAGTAAAACTATAGATATATTTTATTAACCGAATCTCTTTTAAGTGAGGTAATTACAGCCACAACAGTCGGCAGAAGATTATGTGAAATTAAGTGAAGATCTTGTAATTGCTTTTAAATTGCAAGGTAAGTAAAATGCAATCATCTTTAGAACCCGTTTTGAAGTGGTTTAGTGGGATTCCGTGGGAGGCACTACCCCATAGCTAGCGACCACCATACCACTACAAAGTACGCCTATTACCGAGGTACAGTCGGCATCAAATATACAGGGTGTCCCAAAAACAATGGATAACCCTGTAACCATCGATAGGCCTCGCCATGGTCTCCCTAACGTCCAATTTTGACCCCAGTAAAAATATCACCGTTTTCAAGATTTTTAAGTTTTTGTGCATTTTTAGAAAATTGCCACCTGCGATTACTTTTTCTCATGCCATTTCTACAAATGAGGATACTTTTCAATCTAGTTTTTTTCCTTATCACAAGGGATAGTTGGGCTATCAAAAGAAAAGATTAAAGTTCAACAAACTAGTTTAAAAGTATGAAAATTTTAAGAAATTGCAGAGAAGAAGGAAAAATTAATTCATTGTCTTGCACTTTTGATCAGCCGTCGTGTAAAAAAAATGTAGGAAGACCATCGTGCCCATTACCTTAAAAACTTCCTTGGTTAATTGAGATTCTAAAAAGGTATCACAAGCCTATGTATTCTGTATTATTTTTATCTTATGGCTACTTGAATAGCAACTAGTATGAAAACTGCAAAAATGAGTTTTTCTCGTAATAGTTAAACTAGGACTGCATAGTGGCATTAAATACAAATGGATAATTTTTAGCGTAGGAATTTTAATAAAGCAACATTTTATCATCATCATCATCATCATTTCAGCCATAGGACGTCCACTGCTGAACATAGGCCTGTACCCCAATGATTTTCATAATGACCGCTTGGTAGCGGCCTGCATCCAGCACCTTCCTGCTTACCTTTATGAGGTCGTCGGTCCACTTTGTAGGTGGACGTCCTACGATGCGCTTTCCGGTACGTAGTCTCCACTTTAACCCTGCTGCCTCAGTTCTGCAAACTACTGTGCTCTGCCCATTGCCACTTCAGCTTGCTGATCCGTCGAACTATGTCAGCGACTTTAGTCCGTTTACGGATCTCCTAATTTCTGATACTGTTTCGTGAAGAAACCCGAGCATAGCCCCTTCCATAGCACGCTGTCCAAAAAATCCACGTTTCCGAGCCGTGTATTATCACGGGTATCTGTCTATAGGCACATTTATAAGGTTTAAAACAAAAATTAAGTAATCACAAAAACGCAGAACGGACGGCCAATGGGGCAACAGGGTTCAAGTGGAGGCTACGTACCGGAAAGCGCATCGTAGGACGTCCACCTACAAAGTGGACCGACGACCTCATAAAGGTAAGCAGGAAGGTGCTGGATGCAGGCCGCTACCAAGCGGTCATTATGAAAATCATTGGGGTACAGGCCTATGTTCAGCAGTGGACGTCCTATGGCTGAAATGATAATGATGATGATGATAAAATGTTGCTTTATTAAAATTCCTACGCTAAAAATTATCCATTTGTATTTAATGCCACTATGCAGTCCTAGTTTAACTATTACGAGAAAAACTCATTTTTGCAGTTTTCATACTAGTTGCTATTCAAGTAGCCATAAGATAAAAATAATACAGAATACATAGGCTTGTGATACCTTTTTAGAATCTCAATTAATTAAGGAAGTTTTTAAGGTAATGGGCACGATGGTCTTCCTACATTTTTTTTACACGACGGCTGATCAAAAGTGCAAGACAATGAATTAATTTTTCCTTCTTCTCTGCAATTTCTTAAAATTTTCATACTTTTAAACTAGTTTGTTGAACTTTAATCTTTTCTTTTGATAGTCCAACTATCCCTTGTGATAAGGAAAAAAACTAGATTGAAAAGTATCCTCATTTGTAGAAATGGCATGAGAAAAAGTAATCGCAGGTGGCAATTTTCTAAAAATGCACAAAAACTTAAAAATCTTGAAAACGGTGATATTTTTACTGGGGTCAAAATTGGACGTTAGGGAGACCATGGCGAGGTCTATCGATGGTTACAGGGTTATCCATTGTTTTTGGGACACCCTGTATGTATAGTTCGAGACACTCAAAGTAGCCAAAAAGTTCGCAACACGTCTTTGTTATAATAGGCTATTTTCCTAAAAAAATATGGTTGTATTGTCAATGTTTTGCCCACTTTAGGTGTCACGAACTATTTGACGCTGACTGTACATGGATGTTAGTCTTTCTGAGTAATTACCCAGAAAGAAGCAATAAGTTAAATTGTAAGTGCAAGTAATTAAGCCATTAAGAGAGATGTCCCTTTTTGCTGTCAGGTGGATTTTTAATATTTAGCGAGTAATAACATCATGCATTCTCATTCCAACAGTTAGCCTTTGTATGTCTTAAGCCATATATGCCCAGAGGCACGACCAAATGGTACAAGTTCTCTTGCGATGCCGATAAAAGAAACTGTAAATATGCCAAATTACATAAAAATCTGAGATTTATGTAGTTTTGGGCATATATGGAAGGGTCCTAACTACACCTACTTAATTGAACGTATCTATAAAATTGATCTATTAATTTTTGTGCACATTTTTAGTTGGTATAATCACGTAGGTACTATGATCCATTTGACTTTATAAACATTCGACTTTTAGAGCAGAAATAATTTTACATTTAGGACTTTTCCTAAATTTTCCGATTATTATTTATTATTCAATGTGAGTTCTTAGACAATCACCTATCCTCCGAGAGACCGAGACAACTTAACCAGCCGGGCCGGGCTAGGATGCGCGCCGTGATAAAAGCCATCGATGATTTTAGACTACAAACGAGCTATGGGCTTATCGCGTAGAATGGATAAAATGTGATATAGGTACGCATATCGCGACGCGCATCCTAGGCCTACTGGTTGAGTTTCCTGGGTGCCAAATAATTTTAGTTAACAACAGTTTTAGTATCGCAAAACCGTCCTGGGTAGGAGCTCCACAATTCCTCGTCTATGCAAGTTATTGAATGAGCACAGTGTGGCGGTGGATTTATTCTTTGATAGCCGTCAACAGTTTAGAAAGGCAGTCATGGAGACTTTTGAACATGTTTGAATGAGTTGTAAATTGTAATGATTAACAGACTTTTTATTGTTTTCTTTTCTTTTCCTTTAAATAATTAGCAAACATTTAATATTATGTAAGCGGTGTTTACCTTAATATAGCTATACATTTACATTATTGAATTGTCAAAGTGTCTGTGCAAATATTGATGTAATAGTTGTTGGTGAACCTAAATAAATAAATAAATAAATAAGTAGGTTAAAGAACTGGGGCTGTATTCCCCCATAGGTCATGTCCCCATTAAAGGGGGCAGAGGTTCTCTAATGTAGAGCCTGCATTGTCTCGGACTCGCTACCATTAAAAGTTCTTCAACCGTCATCACTCTAAAGATTATCTTCAATTACGTTTCTTCTCACTCTAATTACTCTCACGTAATTAAGCTAATCTGTAATAAGGTAAATGACACATTTATCAACTGTACTACATCGTTAAAATAATAGTGGCTTTGTGAGTCGCCTCATTATACATTTTTTAATTGTACGCTTAAGTAGTCGCCGAGGAATGTAGGTACAGCTGACGGCATATCAAGCTAAATATTGTGGCACCTAGTGGAGTTGTAATAAAAGCGATTTTTCAACAAAATTTTATAATCTGATGTGCTGTGGATTAGTTGGATATTTGCGGAAGGAAAATCTTTAGAATTGCTCTTATGAAATAGTAAAGTTAGGGTACAATTAGTGCTTGTTACTACAAGAATTATCGTTGCGATACAAGAATGTAAATTATCTTACTAATAAGTAGTTATAGGTAGAATGGCTGGTTGACATTGCTTATATAGCCACCATAGCCCAACGGTGAAGTGTATCTATCCCACCGCCGCTCGACTATTGTGGTGAGCCCACTCGTAACACAAGCTTATTTAGCTTACCTCGAGGGGCGAAAGGGACTATTAGTAATTTGTGCAATACAAATTGCTAATATTTTTTTTTAAATCTACCTAATGAGTATCAATTAGGTTCTATGTAAACTTCATTTATTATAATAATAGGACATTAAATATCGTCAAATGAATAATGCGTGAAACGTAAACAAAGTTGACAAATTCTCACGGATGTCTCTGAGATAGCAATCGTCATGCCTCGTCTATCTCAAAATAAAATCATCAAAATAAGTATGATGATAACACTCGAGTGTTTCCTACTTATTTAATTAGAGAACTAAGTATTATGTGTCTGTACTGACACTTGTATTTTGTAATAATGGTTACTGAATTCATTAGTAATGTTTAAAGACGCATTTAAATCATGATTAATATAACAATGTGTTCTCATTAATAATTTGTAGTTACAGTACCTATCTATTGAAAATGTTTACAATACAGTCAAGCTTATGAATGTTTCTATTCTTGTTTGTATATTTTGTAAGCATGTACGACAACAATTAAGTCCCAATTTTCCTCTCAAACCTGATAGTCCTGATACAGAATATTATCATAAAGTCAATAAAACTCCTTGGATAATTCTACTTGTATAATTGAGACTGAAAACCTGAGATTAACATGAACTTGACTTGAATTTTTATAGTGGTTGCTGAAGTACCCAAGGTTACATATTGGGTTTTCCACTAAAACCATAATCAGGACCTCACATTCTATAGCCACAATTAGTACTGAGCGTGCGCACTTTGTTTTATTTACTTTTAGCATGTAGTACTCGTTAGTTATGTGTAGTTATGTCCATAAAGTTTTTATAAGTGTTATGTAGTTTAGGATTTGATTGACAGCGGATCATTTGCTTCATTATTTGTGTCGATCAAACATGTCGATGAATCTTGATAAATTGTTAAGTGGTATTGCGATATAATTCAACCTGCTTAATTTTAATGCGCAACCATCATTGAAGGAGATATCAACAATTAATCAATGATAAAATTGACATGAGAAAATTGTGAATCCTAAAATATTATCCATCTGATGACTAATAAGTATTTTTGTTGGCAACGCACATTGCACAAGCTATACAAAGCCAATAATCAAAAAAAAAGTATTGTGCAGTAGTTAGCCTATTTGAAAAAACTAAAGATACTTCGATTTTTTGCTAATGGATCTATGGGAGTTGGGAATGTTTGTTTGACTGAAAATTGTAAATATTTAATTAAAACGGATGCGATGTAGGTAAGTATATAGTTTTATAAGAGTTTTGGAAAAAAATAAAACTGAACAGTGAACGCATTTCCGTGGGTTTAGTTTTCTTAAATAATATAGTTAGATCGCATTACTGAAAAGAAAAAAATTGAAGCGCCTTTAATCGTCAGCAACGCAAACTAGCATTTTCACACTAAATTTTTTCCTTCCAGGGATACTGCCAGAAGCGCTCCGAACAAAGTGCATCAGATGCACCGAGCGGCAAAAGAAGACAGCTGTGAAGGTGATCAAGCGGCTGAAATACGAGTTCCCAGAGGAGTGGGCCAAGCTGTCCTCCCGGTGGGACCCCACGGGGGACTTCACGCGGTACTTCGAAGAGTTCCTGGCCAATGAGAGCTTTAACACCATTTCTGGATCGGGTAAGTCGAATTCACAAACGGCCGCTACCGACCGCGCAACATAGCATTGGGGGAGGCCTATGTTCAGCAGTGGACGTCCTATGGCTGAGATGATGATGATGATGATTCACAAACGATGCTTGCTTAACCTCGTAAGACCGAAGAGTAAATTTTGTCGACTTCTAAGTATCGCCGAATGTGCTTTCAGAAGAACGAATAATTTGTAGTAGTAAACGCCGAGCACTTCGAGTAAAAAAAATTCTATGTTAGAGATTTTCTTTTGCATTCATATTTTCAGGGGCCCTATATAATAGTGCATAGAGCTTATTTTAGGTGAAAAATAATAAAAAAAAAATTTCTCTTAAAAGAACATTCGGTATTACAGACTTTAAAAAGGAAAAGTAAACAAATTGTATTTTATACTTTAAAGTAAAACATAAATGTAAACTTCTTAATAAATTAATACTACATAAAGATACAATAATGATATTATTAAATGTAACTGAAAAGGTACAACGGTTTTAATTTTATTTAATGTTTCATAATTAGTACTTTTAAAAGTACTATCGGTTTTATAACATACACTAATGATGGGTTAGAATGTATAAAAAGTAAAGTGAATATTCATGTTAATTATAATATTTACTAAACTAAAAATCAGAACGTTCTCATGGTAAATTTTCTCAATCATATCATAATTTTAAAAGTCCAATACTCAATCCCATCTCAATAGAAAAAATATACAAAAATAAAACTTTCACCATCAAGACCGAATGTTCCTTGCAAAGAACTATTATTTTCAAACTAAAAAAAATCTTACAAAACTTGTTCAAATTGGGAAAAATATTTTTTTTGCTTGTTTAGCAGTGTCTTAACTTAAATTATACTGGTCAGTTTTGCAATTAAACTACGTTTACGTGAAGAAAAAAAATTAATCGCACATCACGTCTTCTCGGACGAACCACCTTGTCAAAGAAAAATGATAATTTGACAGTGACATTTTGTTTTTTTTATTTTAATTAGTTCAGATACCTGATTTTGAATACTTTAAGCCATAGACTATCACTCTTTTTTTTCGATAGGCGCGAATTTTTAGGGTTCCGTAGCCAAAATGGCAAAAACGGAACCCTTATAGTTTCGTCATGTCCGTCTGTCCGTCTGTCCGTCTGTCCGTCTGTCCGTCTGTCCGTCTGTCCGTCTGTCCGTCTGTCACAGCCGATTTACTCGGAAACTATAAGTACTACAGTGATGAAATTTGATGGGAATATGTGTTGTATGAACCGCTACAAAATTATGACACTAAATAGTAAAAAAAAGAATTGGGGGTGGGGCCCCCCATACATGTAACTGAGGGATGAAAATTTTTTTTCGATGTACATACCCGTGTGGGGTATCAATGGAAAGGTCTTTTAAAATGATATAAAGTTTTCTAAAAAACATTTTTCTTAAAGTGAACGGTTTTTGAGATATCAGCTCTCAAAGTCGTAAAAAGTATGTCCCCCCCCCTCTATTTTTATAACTACGGGGTATAAAATTCTAAAAAAAATAGAGGTGATGCATGCTAATTAACTCTTTCAACGATTTTTGAACTTAAATTTATCGCTAAAGTTTTTGTTCCTCTGAAGGCACATCCGGCGATACTTCGAAATCACCTCTGAAAATGTCTCGGCGTTACTGACTACAAAGTTTTAGTTCCTTCTGTGGCACATCCGGGCTTACGAGGTTAAGGCTAGGATTTACCGCCTCGATGCCGTGCATTTGTTTACCTCAGCCCCCGCACACCTCGCACTGACACTCGCGCTGACACTCGCGCGACGCGTTGACGCCACAGTGTAAAAAACAAACCGTAAGTTGGATGACGGTTTACGTAATCTTCAAATAGTTAATAAATAAATAATAAAATTAAATATCCTTCGACATAATATTTTAACACTGCGCCTCTAGTCTCAAACTAAGCAAAGCTTGTACTATGGGATATGAAAATACTTAAATAACATAACATAAATAAATAAATATTATGGTTAGAAACCGTGCATAGTGCAGTCCACACAGCTTATGACCGCAGTCTGTGGAGGAACACTATCTGTGGTCGCGATCCTCATCAGTGAGGGACCGAGGAAGAAGAAGAATGGTTAGAAAACACCCAGCCCGAAACAAATATTATTATAATGTTCATGCACACAAATGTTTGTCAATCAATAATGTCAAATGAAAGATGATAATATTAAGTCAAACAAATACTTTTTACCGACAAAAATAGTAAATGATCACAAAAATTTAAATTCCATTTTAATATGAAATACTAATGTTCTTTTACATTTTGCTATTCTATTTAAGCAAATGACTCTAAATTAATCATTGTAAACCCAGAAATAGTAAACAATCCTCAAAACAACTTGCCTAGAGGTCCTCGTCTGACCTTTTAGAATTTGTAACTCAGATTCAAGCAGTAAACTTCTAAAATAATTATTTATGGTATCAATTAAATAACTGTATCGCCATCTAGTTTTATAATTCAGCATGTTTAAAAATTTGTGAAACATCAGAATTGATGACTCGCCTTATATTCTTTCATCATCAAAAAGTACCTAAAATTATCATCTAATTGTAAATTATGGCAACTATTTCCTCATAATTATTTGAAAATATAAGGCAAAAATGTTTAAGTTTTACAAAACTATGAAGAGCAGATATCTCGAAAACCATACAAGATATTATCGAAAAACTTGACTGATAAAAGTAGTAAATTAAATGAGTTTTCATTTTGTTGCAATAGTCATATCGCTAGGACGCATAGTTATTTATTTAGACAGTTTCTGAGATATAAGCGAAAAACCCAATAATGGGACCTTCAAAGGCTGCGATCGAGAACTTTTGTCATTCACTTAAGTTACAAGTGTTTTATAAGTTCGGCGATTTTTGTTTGTTAGGAAAAATGGATAAAAAAATCAAAATCAAAAATATTTATTCAGTTTAGACCACAAGTGGCACTTATGAACGTCAAAATATAGTAAATAATAAAAAAAAGAAAAGGTAGCCCTTATGGGGTACTATACATATGTCTCCTTACCTTTTGGGCCCTACCAGCGCTTCGACACAAACATATGGCAAGTGCTGAGAAGAAACGCCGGAACAAACTCCTTACGATCAAAGAATTTGAATCAAGTTTTGCTTATAAAATGAAATTAAAAGTGTTTGAAATGTTAAAAATGGACTTTGGTGAGTCTGCTGTGAGTGAATCAAGGGTTTACGAGTGGTAAAATCGTATCTAAGAAGACCATGAAGGCATAGAAGATGACGAGCGCTCTGGACGCACCAGCATATCAACAACCGATGAAAATGTGAAAAAACAGAAAGAAGTGGTTATGAAACACCGTCGAATCACAATTTTATTGGGGAAGATGCTGATGATGTTAGCATATCGTTTGACTCCATGCTATGAATATTTTTTGGATTTTTGTCGGTATGAAACACATGGCAACAAAATTGCTGAATTTTGAGCGAAAGTGGCGGCAAATTTTTGCTAAAACAATACTGTAACAATGTTCCAGTCTCCAAATTTACCAGAAATGGCTGTGTATGACTAGTTTCTATTTCCGTGAATAAAAATAACTTTAAAGGGTCATCGTTTTACAGACATAAGTGACATTAAACACGCGTCGCCGATCGATGTAAAGGCTATCTCAAAGATCGACTTTGAGAAGTATTTTGAGAATTGGAAGAAGCGCTAACACACGTGTATAATGTATAATAGGGACTATTTTAAAAGTTTAAATACTAATGTAGATCAATAAATAAATACTTTTCTGAAAAAACGAAAATTCCCGTTATTTTTTTAACAGATTAGTACATAGGGTTGCCAGGTCCAAAATCACAAAAGCCGGACTCTGTGCCTCATTTGGCCGCACATTTTACTTTAAAATTAGTGTCATAACTCACGAAGTACTATCATCATCGGTTGCCCAACATCCTGATGCGTGCGCATGATATTATTCCGTAGCTCGGATTTCTTTCGCATAAAAAGCCTAACAAAAGCCGGACAGGCTGGACAAGACAATATTTGGCCAGACAAGACCGTAAAAAGCCAAACATGTCCGGCTAAAGCCGGACACCTGGCAACCCGATACATACATATATAAATGATGTCATATTAATCAAATTTACTAAATCATAATTATTTCATAATAACCGGTAATTATTCATAATTTTTATCACATTTACCGTAACATATAAATCAGGAGGACAAGTCATAATAAATATTGTTCTTTATTTGACGCTTTCTTTGGAATAGTTAAGTGGCATTTAAAAGAAGGCGAATTAGTATATTAGAACTTTAGAAGCCTTTTATATTCCCGTGGCTTAGTTTTAAAATCAAGGTTAGATACCGTGGAAAAATAATAATAATAAACAAATTTATTTCTGTATAAAAACAGCCTAAAATATTATTATATCAGAGGCTTGACTCACAATTTCCCATAAATAAATTAATTTTAACTCATTGGTTTTATTTTGGAAAATGTACTATGTATCATGATTGAAAATTCTTAGCTTTCTCCAGTAATACTGATATTATTATACTGTGACTCGCCACCCGCCAGACAGAGGTGATTTTGTCAAAAATATTGACAAGTCGCGAACTGTCACAGGAATAAAACTGACACGCGTCCGTCCTCCGTAAGCGCCACCGCGCGACTGATTAAGATTGTCCAAGCCGTCATGGCCGATTTTTTCACATTTTTTCAACATAGTAACTAAATAAGACGCAATAACAAAAGTTTGAAAAGTTGTCGACCTAGAAAATACAAAGTCCTATCTATTAGTATATATTTTAAGTGTAAAATGTTAAAAATGAATATATGAGAGTAAAACAAAAAAGCTGTCGACGTACTTCTTTGGGATTTTTTTTTATCGGACAAACTATGCAATATCGTGTTTTGGAAAAGTTGTCGCCCTAGTTAAAGATATTAACTTACTCGTACAATTTTTTGTTTGCTAAAATATCTTTTCATTTAGAAGCTATCTGCAAACAAAATCGGTCAAATATCGACAATTTGGGAAATCATGGCCTTAAGTGAAGCAGCAATGCTATGCGAAGTCGAACGCAAAGCGTTGAATAGATAGAGCTCTGTGATTGGTTCGTGTGTGTCACTCCGCCACTCAAGTATTGCGTATGAATAGGTTTTGGGACACTGCGTCCACGGGCACCGTGAGACCTCATAGTGATGTTTATGTCTCATGTATAGATCAGTGTTTTCTAAGCTCCCAGAGTCTGCGAACTGAACTTTCAGTTGTACTCATCTCAATGTGATAACTTCTTTTAAAACTGTATTAAGTACCACCTATTACTTAGTTGAATTTTTACAGTTAATTTCTTGAAGCTTCATAAAGCTCTGCAGTCTGCCTGGTTAAAATAAATATTGCGGGATTTTATATGTAGCGTGACAGAAAAGATTTGGTAATGAAACAAAGTGTACAAAAGTGTACAATCTGACGTTCTGTTGACTTTACATGCTCTGTTTAGGTTTTGTAATTGGCGCGATTGTTGAACCAATTTAACATACTACCAGGTATTATTAGATCACGGATTAGTGTACAGTACAATGTGGACCGTGCCATTGAGGACGAGTAAGTAGTACTTACTCTAAGTAGCTTATCCAGTCACGGAAGATGGTTCACGGGCAACTAGCAGGTGTAAACGAAAATGAAACGCATTGAACATACAATACCCACTATAGTACTCACAGTCACAAACAATACCAAAGATAATTGTCCGTCTGTGTCTCACAGCTGAGTAACACGGTACTTCTTTTCATAATGTTGGTTACGCTCTTTAAAACTCATTAGAAAAACTACATAACAAGTTTTTGCTGATGTTTGTGACAACCTTCGCGTTTATGGTTTACAAGTTCATGATCAACTCCTCGTTAACAGTTACTCATATGCTCGTATTCAAACGTCGGTGACGAATAAAAACCTCGTAAGAAGTTATTTTTTATGGTTATTGACTTATTGAAGGAAATCTCCAATCCCATTACGAATACAATTTGATTTAAGCGCCAATTATTGACTAACTTCAAGACACAATTTTATTCAAAAAGACACTTACCCTAAGCCCTGAAAACCGGATTTTTTAATTTGCTGTAATTCAACAAGACTTAGTTGAGTTAAAATCGATGATAAATAGTTATTCCCTTAGTTCTAGGGTTCCTATGTCACTCGAAATATGAGTAACCCAGTTAGAAAAGAGATGTTAATGTAATAGTGCTGGTGGAAAGAAAAAAATAGTCTTTGTTTGATCACATAAGCAACACGGTACTTTAGAAAAGAAGGCAACCCATTATTCATTGAATTTTCGCGAAAATTTCTCTTTAGGGGCATTAACCTCGGCCGTTCGATATGACCTAAGAAGAAACGAAGCCGCACACGTGACTGCACGTGTCGACGCTAACTTTCCAGTCCGCAATTTACACTAATGTGATAAACGAGAAAGTTCGCAACAATAGATAGATGGAGGGATGTTTGTTACTCCTAAGTACTGGATGGATTTTGCTGAAGCTTTACAAACACATTACAGCAGAGTAGCACTTAAGTTATGTATAATTAGTAGGTATATCTTTTGCTGTAATCCACACGAGCGAAACTGCGTTAAACGACCATAAACTTTTTTTTAAAGATTATTATTAATTTGTTATTTCACTACAAATTACTAATACTCTCGTAATCCCGTTAACCCCTCGTACAAAGCTAAATATTATTATGCTTGTATCACAAGTGAGCTCACCACAATAGTCGAGCGGCGGCGGGGACCGAACCCACGTTCCCCGGATGGGTCCACTCGTGGCTTCAAAAATTAACTATGCGCTATTTGTTGAATTGTATAACTTTTTGTAGCTTTCACACCAATTAACCTAGCCTGAAATTAGGGAAATATTGTATTAAAATGACTACAACGGAACCATTCTCACATTGCAGCAGACGGCAACGACGCCGCCGGTCCGTCGTCCATCCCGCCGGTTCCTCCCAGGTTGCCGGCGGCGCCGCCCTCCACGCCGCCGCCTCTACCAGTAGAGCCTGTCTCTACATCGCCTAAACCCGTCATTTTAAATAGGTAAGCTGGTTAAAAAAACTCATAAAACTCATTTATTTTGAAAAATAGGCTTTTAAAAAACACTTTTACACGTCCCAGTATTAACCCTAACACTGCTTCGGGACAAAAAATGGGCCAGTGCTGAGAAAAAGCAGCGCAAGAAACTCAGTCACTATTGTCATCCTCTTTTTCAAGGGTTTACAGTCTTTAAAATATAGCTCCTTCCCGGTTGTTGTTTTTGCTATTTTCAACTATATTGACTTTTAAAAATAAAATGTGTTATGTTTTTTGCACCTTATGCAAATGGGTACATAATTGAATCGCATAAAAGTTCTAATTCTGTTTAATTACTTTCAATATATTCCAAGTTATTGTCGTAAAATTGAATGATCAAACGAACTTACCAAGTGAAGTTCGATCTAAATTATCCTGTTTTCGCCGAAGAGATTTAAGTTACCATGTAGTAGTACCCCTGTACGACAACCCAATCCGCACACAATATTCAGCGTAGTAGTATTAAAAAAACAAAAGAGCGGGCAACCCCACCCCTACCACGCTGTGGGCTCGGTGTCCGAGCGGTCTCATTATATTTAGAGAAGAGATGACATTGACGTTTACCTCCAGGGAAGAAGATATAGAAATCTTCGGGTTGGGAGGGACCTTAAATCTCTTCGGCGAAAACAGGATAATTTAGATCGAACTTCACTTGGTAAGTTCGTTTGATCATTCAATTTGATCGGTAATGCAACTCGTCGCAGGATTTCGGAGTTATCGAGATAAGAATATGATTACCCCGACCTTGGTTCAGTGCACGATTGATTTACTCTATCCTGTTTTTTTAGGTTTCTTTACATGGAAAGTTCTTGAGAATGTACAGGAATAATGGTCCATGTAACCGCATTTTTGTGTATTAAAACATATGGGATTCAACTTACAGATTGGGCAGGGCTCAGGATAAACCTTAATTTTTTGACTACCCCGACCTTGATTACCCCGACTTTTGTCACCGAGTAATCAATAATACTGTAATTTTACTAATGAATAATTAACTAAATAACGTTTAACAGGCAAAATTACCCTTTACTAAAATGAAATCCTATCTCCTATTAATACATAATATTATCCCTCAAAATTGGCAAGACCCCTGGACTCGACCTTATCACCGCTGAAATGCTGTAAGCCGATGTAAACTCCACCGTTAACGTCCTGATACCTGTCTTCGAAAACATCTGGATGGAAGAGGAAGTCCCAGACGACTGGCATAAGGGGCTTCTAATTATTGTGCCGAAAAAAGGGTAAAACAAGGGTATCAGTACCGGAAGACCCAAGAGATGCGATCTGGAGTGAAGAATTGCACACCGTTGGTGCAGAGGAAGTCCAACAAGTCCACAATTTCACTTACCTCGGGAGCATCGTTTCAGAGCCTGGAGTTACGGAAGAAACGTGGAAGGTCACTAAGGTTATCTCGCACCAGCTGCAGATCTTCTTCAGCCGCTGTCTTCGCCGAATTCTCCAAAATCTTCAAACGACGAACTTTTGGAACGCTGCCACGAAATACCGATCGTTCAGCAGAATAAACGCTGCAAGTGGAACTGGATCGGCCACACTCTCCGAAGGGACCCCGATCACATCCCCAAGCAGGCTCTAAATTGGAACCCCCAGGGAAAATGCAAACTTGGTCGTGCCAAAAAAACATGGCGGCGCACTTATAAGACTTGGAGCGAGATCAAACGCGAAGCTCAAGACCGAATGCGATGGAGGACTGTTGTGGACGCCTTCTGTCCTATATAGGAGACATAGGACATTGAGTCACTAATATTATATGTATAATGTATACAACGTGTCCCAAAATTCAAGGATAAGCCGGCGCCGCAGGGTGGACATAGTCATGACTACTTTAGGAAAAATAAGAAAAAAAATCTATCTCAATTATTTTTTAAGTTTCACAATAAATTATGAAACTCGTCGAAAATTGACACCCCTTATGATATTTTACATTACCACGACTACAATTTTTCAAATACTTCAGTTTTTTTTGTTTGTATCGGCAACTTAAGTAGTGCTGCTGTCCACCCCAATTCTTAAAACCCTCAGAATCCTTGCAATTTTTACACAAAAGTTAATCAAAATATGATATTTCCTTAAAATTTTGAACGATTTTTACTTACACTCCACTTTGACTCGTCGTTTTGTAAAAAAACAGTATGAACACTACTGCGGCAAGTTTTTTATAAAGTTGACGCAACTATCCAAGATTCCGAAATGGTATAATACTCTAAGAAAACTAGTCGCAAAAAAGATATGCGTACCATTTTTACAAGCATTTCGCTTGTAAGTTAGTATGAGATAAATCTTGCAATTGAATTTAAAACCAGTTCTCCTTAACCAATTGAGCTGAAATTTTGGTATACTTGTGTAAGTACGATGACAATGCAATATTATGGTACCACTGAGCTGGATGGAGTATGGAGGTGGCCATAGGAACTCTTAACGAAACGGCGGAATTACATCTAGTTTGGGTTCGTTGGACTTGTCTTTTCGAGCACTTTAGTGCTAGACGATGTTCAGGGTCCTGATGATGAAGTCAAGAGGTGGCAGGAGCTGGCCATAGGAACTCCTAAACGAAACGGCGGAAGCTTATCGAGTTTGGGTTCGTTGGATTTGTCTTAAAAAATGGCTACTGGGTAACATCTCGCATTACCTCGGAGCAAAAGAATGGCTACTGGGTAACATCTCGCATTACCTCGGAGCAAAAAAATGGCTACTGGTTAACATCGCGCGTTAACTTGGAGCTAAAAATGGGTCAAAGTTACGCGTCGTGTCACAACGCTTATAATAAAAATGTACGAGCACTTGCACAAAATAGTTGTTACAACCAACCTTTTGTTGGGTCTAATTCTCGTCACTACACTGCACAACTTAAAATAATTACGTTTTTTGTCGGTAAAAACGTCCTGGTGACGTCACTTAAGCATTTTTCTTATACTGCGTGCGGTCGTTGCGCGTGCGCACAAAGGAATGAGACCGCTCGGACACCGAGCCCACAGCGTGGTAGGGGTGGGGTTGCCCGCTCTTTTGTTTTTTTAATACTACTACGCTGAATATTGTGTGCGGATTGGGTTGTCGTACAGGGGTACTACTACATGGTAAAATAAATCTCGGAGGCGAAAGCAGGATAATTGACAACATAATCTCTAAAATGTATAAGCAAACAAAACAACTTTTTGATATTATTAGAATCAGATGTGCATCTTGATATCATTAATGCTAAATTAATGGCCTTGTTCTCTTGCTGCATATCCAAAAATAGAGCTTTATCAAAACAATCTTTATTTTTTAGAAGACCCGTATATTTCCATGCAAATACAGCGCAGCGAACATTTGCAAAACTCGAATCTGCAACATTACCAACTTACTTTGCATATTATGGAGGGCAAATTGATAAAACGCATTAAGAGACGTATTTACGAGTATTTATACTATGAAGTGTTTACTAATATACGTAAAATTCTTTATATGTGAATGCGTCCTTAGATTGTAGAGTTGGTATAGATACTCCTTCCATACATATAATAGGTATGTATGCGTAGCCGCAGGAAAACTAGATTTTACTTGTTACAATAACATTTAACAAGTACATTGGATAAATTGTAGAAAAACTTAAGGAAATCATAACATAGCAACATAGTTTATATGGGCTGGTTAGACATTATCATAAATACAGTGTGAGTCACATTAAAGTGTACATATGAAAATAGATGAAACTAGACCTATTTTTATCGACAAAAAAGAGGTCAAAACATTTTTGAGATTTTTTTTTAATTTTTTATAGAATTTTTTTTCTTCCAAGTACTTATTGTAAAGAAAACGTAATAACTTTTAAACTAAGCGGTATATCCTGATAAAATAAAAACAGTAATAATGCTAAATAACAGGCGATACTAAAAAAATACATAAAATACACAAAAAAGGCCAACAAATAATAAAAAAATGATACTTTTTGAAAAAAAATTGCTTTTAAATTCGGGTTTTTTTGCTTATTTGATAAATTTATCTAAAAAATGCCCCTATAACAGGTAATTTTTAATACTTTGTATTACTCTCTATCGTAAAATCTTTGTAAAACCAAAAATCGCATGTCTCTATCCCTATCACAACATTTGCTATGATCGTTTGAACAAAGGCCTGCCACAACTTTATTCTCCGCTACAGGTAGAGAAAATTTTAATTTTAACTAAAATGCTTATTTTACTTCGAAATCATTTGTTTTTATTTGAAATCTAACTTGTCTTTATGAAAATTACAAATCTAGAGCCATTTTCAGTTTCGTTGTTAACGAAGCGTTGAATGGCGCGCCCGGAGAGGCTTAGTTCAAACGATCATTGCAAACGTTGTGATAGAGATAGAGACATACGATTTTTGGTTTTACGAAGGTAATACGATAGAGAATAACACAAAGTAATAAAAACCACCGGTTATAGGGGCATTTTTTGGAGAAATTTATCAAATAACCAAAAAAACACGAATTTAAATGCAGATTTTTTTCAAAAAGTATCATTTTTTATTATTTGTTGGCCTTTTTTGTGTATTTTATGTATTTTTTTAGTATTGCCTGTTATTAAGCATTATTACTGTTTTTATTTTATCAGGATATACCGTTTAGTTTAAAAGTTATTACGTTTTCTTTACAATAAGTAACTGGAAGAAAAAAAATTCTATAAAAAATTAAAAAAAAAACTCAAAAATTTTTTGACCTCTTTTTTGTCGATAAAAATAGGTCTAGTTTCATCTATTTTCATATGTACACTTTAACGTGACTCACACTGTATAGTAATTTAAAAGTAGTTGTACATGAGTTTTGAACTAGAGTAAGACTCAATACTAGCCAATAATTTATTAAGATTTATTCTTGAGAGTAGATTAATTCTTAGTTATCGCATTAATAGAGCCTATAATATGTATTCACAAACGGTGCTTGTACTTAAATGAAGCAGCAACGCAGCGTTGAATAGAGCTCTGTGATTGGTTCGTGTGTGTCACTCCGCTGAAAATATTGTCTATAGGACTTTATTTATTTATTTACTTTATTTATTTATAGGTTTTTGGGACCCTGTGCGTCCACGCGCACTGTGATACCTCATAGTAATGTTTGTGAATACGGGTGTAAATCTCAGTCATCATTCGACCTGCAGTGGTCATTACATCATTTGATTGTACGAGTAGTTATGCATTCATACATTTGCGTGCGACCGAATACTTAGATCGTGTCGATAATCGGTTAGCGTTACAAAACACAGGTTAGGCGGTGTTATGGTTAAATAAAACGAATTCAATAGATGCACATAGCATTGAAGGGTTAACAAACATTTTGTATTTTTGAAAAGTCGCTTAAGGCATAAGATATATGTATTAAAGAGCAATAAAGTCTAGGTACCTAGTTACTTTAAACTGTGCTATCCTCCATTCTGTAGGATTCTAATAATTCTAGAAGAGTCTAAAATAAAAGGGTATACTTATTTCGACTCTATCAACTTAACCACTTGTCAATTACTTAACAATGTTATAAAAGCCTTATACATAATACATGTTGATTGTTGATATAAAAGATTGAAATACGAATCTGATGATAAAAAACAATAAGTAACTAATAACATTTATTACGGAAAAGTTTGCGATTAAACCACCTTCAGAGTTTCAAGATTGGCCTCTAAAGCGTCGTAATTATGTCTTTAAGTCTGCGTTTTCGCTAAAAATATAGGTACATTATAGTATTATACTTACATGTATTCACGATAAAGCTGCCGACCTTTACTTATATAACAAGGCTTTTAGAACGTTACATATGATACGAGGTGATCGATTGCAAGTTAATTGTGGCAGAATGGATTTAATGCCCCGCAGCATTGTACTAAACGCCTGAATTGCAAACACATTTCAACACACGCATCTTCATTTCACATGCACTAGGTTTTTGCCGCCATTTTGGTTGCAATCGGCTAATCATCCATCACACGATGCACTAGCCGATCACAATAGAGTCAATTTACTAGCAAGTGTGTTGAAAATTGGTACCTACGCGAGCTTCGTTTGACATTTTTCCGATAGGTGTTGCGGGACAGTTTTGTCCCTTAGTGTACCTATACTGTCCTTGTACTCATAGGCTTCTAGCTCACGGTCTTTTTAGACTTACGGGGCTCCTGTACTTTTACAACAATTAGACTATTGCTACCTCTGAACCTACCGAAGTACACATTATCCGTGGCAAAGCGGGAGACAAATTACTGAGAAAATTTATTATCTTCTTTTAAACGAGTACGGACAAATCTGATACTCAGATCGCCTTTAGGCTGAAATCAGTCTCACTTAACCAATTTGAGCCCACTATCCTATTTAAATCATTTCATGCTTGTCAATCACTGTAAATTTGAATTAAATGTCCAAAGAATGTTATGTGGGTGATAGTTTACTAACTTAATGGTATTTTTTGCTTTAGGTTACATTACAAAAGATTACTTAACCGTGTCCGACACCCATCAACACGAAACACCTTTTAGATACGATGTAATATCGCTATTAACACTAATTTCATCGAATAAAATGGGGAATGCTCATGGTGAAATAGATAATTATTTAATTACTTACTTACCTTAGACCTTAGATAATACGTAACTTTTTGTAGGCATCGATTCACTTTTGCAAGTTCTTTGTAGCTATGGACTTCTGACGATCAAAGAAGAAGTTAAAGAAGATTAAAGCAATTTTATTGTAAAAGAAATCAATTCATGTATCGCTAGCTCTACAATTAAGTCTGTATTTACCATAGGAATTCTAAATACTGGTCGACATGCCTATATATCTAATGAAAATGTAGCAAACTTAGTTTTATAATCGTCTAAGAATAGAAAAAACAGATAATCCGTATCCTTAACTCCTATGCTAATTACTTTATTGTTATGTATAATTGATAATGGTATCACTGTATACTCGTAATTGTCTCGTGCTGGACGTCACATAAAAAACTGACTTTTCAAGGAAAACCGTTTAAAACTGTCAATTCTATGAAAAATCGACCGTCTAACGTCTCTCCAATTAGCGCTATTCTTGCGTAAACGCATTTGGAACAATGCAGTAGTATTCCCGTGCCTATCGCCGTTGCATGTCTGTAGAAAATTTAATCTTATGTGAAAGGTCAATTGTTAGTGCATTCTCTTACAAATTGCTTCTAATATCCTTGAATGCAGCTTTCGTACTAAAATACTAGATAATTATTTAGTGCATTCTCTTCCAAATAGCTTATGCATCCTTGAATATGACTTTTGCGTCTTAAAATACTGTATTTTGGTATTTGTATGAACATAAGGCATTGATGTTAAACATTTGCCATATTGTTACGTACCAAGCTTTAAGCTTTTGCCCGCGGCTGAAAAAAATGTTGATTCTGCGACAAATACTCGTATTTCGTCGTGGTTTATATGAAAGATCAATGTAACAGACTGACAGATTAAATTATTAGTATGAAGGAATACGATAAAGTCACAGTCCGAAATTGAATAGGAAGTAGAAACAGCCACAAAACCACTTCAGGTTTTTTATACCGTTTTTGTCACTTTAAATAAATGGAACTTTACCAACTACTTGTCACCTTATGTCTACTTTAACTTTAATTGAGCCTTTTGTTAGTCGCAGGCGAGTCATAACACAAAAGTGTGATGAAGTGGCGACATGTTTATTAACACTAAAGAAGATAAACTATCATGTAGTGTACTTCATAAAAAAGAACTTAACTTGAAACATGTTACTACTTTTTACAAGCCTTTTTCCATTGAGAAATAGTTATACAGTACATAACAGTTGTACATAACGTATGCAAGTAGATTTTCATTTTCATGCTCTATGTATTCATTATTTTAATAACATATGTAGGCATAATTAATGTTTAATTGCATTTTAATAATTTAATTACGCGTGTTAGATATTAATTCGGTTTGATTTACGAAGCATGCATGCCTAATTTAATTATGCAATGTTTTATTACCTACTTATGGGTAATAATTTATTATCTATGGCTAAGAAAAGTTTAAGGGAAATCTTATGATTTATGTGTATCCTACATTTAGAATCAATTTATAGTGGATTACTTTAATAGCACAATGAAACTAGCAACTTTTTGCTCCAATTATGTCCACTAAGTTGTTGGTCAGTTTATGGCGTTCGTATAATAACTTAATTCGTATAATGGCGTAAGTAATGGTTTGTAACATTAAATATTATTACATGGTGTTGGCATAAGTATTTATAGAGTCATTTAGCTAACACCTTCTAAATTCGTGCGAAAACAAATCTATTTTTTTTTATAACATTTCACTATAGTCTAATTTTGCAATCGCCAGTAACTTTTCAAAATTCAAAAGAAATAAGTCAAATTAATAAGACACATTTTAATAGGCTGGTAATTAAGTAAGATAATAATAATTTAAATAAGATAAATCGTTACAAAAACCAACAAAAATGCAAATTTTGTGCAGTATAGCACAAAAAATCTTACCAGCTATCATAATTTATGAAGTCATATTGTTATTATCATTAACTACAGTGAATTTAAACATGTCATAGTTAAACACCTGCGTATTGCAAAACCACAAGTTTGTGTTACAATTTGTCTGCCATCCAAAAGACATCAACGCTTCAGTGAACACTTGGCGCATTTTGTATAATTTTGAATCCATTATTATCAAATTCAAATAGTTTAATCAGTACATACGGCCACACTGTTAACTATCCATTTCCGTTTTTGCATCAAATGGTGATTCTTTGCGATAGAACGAGATGACATGACTGGCAATGTGCAGCTAACACTGTTGCCGATAGTACATAGGCCCTTTCCTGGGCACTTATACACGTCCCAAATATAGCTTGCCCTACCACCACTTCGGGACAACATTATTGGCTGGTGCTGAGAAGAAGTGGCGGAAGAAACTCAGTCACCTTTGTCATGAACACACATGTAAATATGAGTCCTCTATTATACCACTGGTATAAAGATTCGTGTCTTCTACGTTATAAGTTGATAGAGAATATTTGATTGCAAGTAAATACAGATTTTTTTGTTTTTACAATACAAATCTATCCTGTCTTATAATTTCATGTCATGTATTGATGGCTCACTAACTATTACGAGTGTAAAGTTTGTTTTTGTTATTTAAATTGTATATCCTTAACAAATTGACTGTCAAAGAATGAAAACCAAAATAAAGCCTGCGATTTTAGAAGGCCATTGACTTTCAAATTTTTGAAACCGGTACTAATCAAAAATAAAAAGGTGTCTCGAGGGCAAAGAACTTTGAAAAAAATTAACAAACAAAATTGCAAATACAATTTTGAAGTTCTCGAGTGTGTAGGTGTATTATTCAAAAACGCAATTCATCAAACATAAAACGAACACGCCTTAAATATGTATTGAAAAATGATTACATCCATACAAATACTTTTTTTTTCATCTTAACTTTTTTGTCTACACAGGTAATGTCTTAGGATAGATAAAATAATTTATTTATTTGGTCTTATTTATCTATTTTTTGCGACAGGTTGAATAATCACATGTCATCGATCGAATTTAATGTTACTTTACCTAGAGACGGTCGTTTTCAATTAAAATTGCATTTTGCAGTCACTAAAACCTCTTTTTAAAGCTCCATTGCACGCACAGAAGCACGCATCATCCTCCTTTTATGTGAAGAAATAAATAGATCTATCTTCATTTTCTTGTTCCTTATCTTCATTTTAATAACGATAACATTTTTCCTTTTTACTCACACAACGAAGAAGCTCTTGGCCTCTCACCTGTACCTCTAGTAGGAAAAACTTTCGAGTTCGTTTCGTTGCGTATTCAAAGTGTCATCGAAAAATTTTGTATGAAAAATTAAACAGCGCCCCCTAGGGCGGCTATAATATAGGGGGCGCTGTTTAATTTTTCATACAAAATTTTTCGATGACACTTTGAATACGCAACGAAACAAACTCGAAAGTTTTTCCTACTAGAGGTACTGATGCATGGTATTGACGATATTAACCAAAGCTGTTTTCAATTCCAGGTTCGGAGATGACGGTGAGCTGATGATGGGGAGTCCCTCCTCCGCCGCCCTCACCCCCCGCCCCTCCACCGCGCGGCCGCCGCTTTCCCCCACCACCGCGCGCCCCCCACCCCCGCCGCCGCCAAGGTGAATGAACGGACATAATTTGACTGGCAGTTGCCTTGTATAGACGTATTTTTTGTAGCCACCGTAGTTAGGTAGTTGGTGTTCAATGGTAGAGTTTGAATGAGGGTTTTCGCGATTGAAAAATCCGCCAGGTGGCAATACGTAGACGGCTGCATGATTGGTGGATTTTGACATATCTGTCAATGTCATGTCAAAAATAATCAATCATGCAGCATTTGGACCTCCCGTCTACGTATTGCCATCTGGCGGATTTTTCAATCGCGAAAACCCTCATTTTGACGCAATCACGATTTTTGTGGATTAGTTGCTTGTATTATATTAAAATTTTATTCTGATGATGCTTGAAATTAAGATAAAGATGCTTTTGTAGAATTTCCAATTACTTAAGTATTCACAGATTACGCCTAATATAAATAGTGCTGTAAATATCTATACAAAAATCATGGCTGAGTCCTTCCTTATAGAGCTATTTCTTTAGATTTTACTTAGCGTAACCTGGAGCTACTGTGTAAGATATCATTGTGTTTTAATGGTTTTCAAAAAATCTTTAGAAATAGCACTATTATCACTTACTAAAGCTTCCTAGTAATAATTTGAAGCAGTAGTTAGTCAATTCAGAAGTCATGATCAGGGTTATCTATCTTTCAAGTGACTGTCACTCAAAGAAGAACACCTAAAAGGCCCTAATTGAAGTAATAATTTTATTTTGACAATTTTATTCAGGTTATGGAGAATAAAAGTCGAGAGAGAAATCCTCTTAGGCTTCCTTATTAGAGAAACAACGTACTATTTCTAAGAAAGGTATTTTTCGAATTTCCTTATAAATGTTTTGATGCATTGTGAATGTCCTACAGCAAGCTATCTAAAATTATGTATACTTATGTACTTTAATTAGAATATTGATTATTTCATATACATACGTACTTATTGAGTATTTACTTAAAGATAACCCATATCATAATTATATTTTATTTTATAAATGTACTTATAATTTTAAAGGCAAAATTTGAATACTAACTCTATTTTTAAGTAGGTACTTATAATATTATTTTAAAATTCTAATTTTGTCTTTAAGTTTGCGTGCGCTATCTATTTACTCTCACACTAAAACTACTATACTTATCCATACTTAATAACACATCATACTTACCAAAAGGGTGTCAGGGGCAAGTTCAAGATAGTCAAAACAGTGCATTCAAAACGGAGCTTAATCTTTTTCAATTTAAGACTCGTAATAATATGCAATAAAAAAATTGAATTTGAATTTAATATCATGAGTGAAGCCTGTGAGTAGGTACTTGAATTTAAATAATGCAAATGAGACCAATCACAGCATTGAATTATTTCTTGAGTGTAAAATCATACTTCAGCTGAGTATTTTCAAAGAGCTTTTCCTTGCGCCCTGTTGACTACCTGATAACTCATAATCATTAATTTATTCATAACAGAATTCCTCACAACTCATACTACCAAATACTTTCTTTAACTCTATCATCACATACCTACTTACGTAAGTACAAAACTATTCTTACCTACTGACATAATACTTTACAAAATCTGTATTTTTGGCATGTGGTAAAGTTTTGAATTAATGTTTTAAATATTTTGTAGCATGTTCGTAATTTGCATGATTTACTTACTATTAATATTCAAACGCTAGTCTTTCATTAGGATAACATTATTTATTAACAGTCAGATATCATCTTTAACTTGTTAAAACTAAAAATAAAAATTTATAATATAATGGACATAATGCATGCTCATGTATGCATGTAATACATTGACTTGTTGGTAATTCTGAATAAATATTAAAAGGGTATTTAAATAAATTATGTTTTTGAATTATGTATAAAATGCTATTAGAATTACAATAGCTATCAATCAATGGATTATTCCTGACTTGATAAAAATATAATGATTTAGAAGTATTTATTGATACTTATTTAAAACAGAATACTATAAATTATAATTGCAAATAACTCCAGGCTTTTGTATCATCATCACAATTACAAACCATTTAAGGAATCGGATTACAGTGGAATAAATAATAACTATTGAACGTTATGATTGACGTAAAGTAATTTGTTCAGCAATTATTCAAGAATTTGTGCTATGCGAAACGGATTCGCATCTTTGAAAGCATAAGCTGATGAAATAAAACTCTAGGTTGGTTCCATACATTGGCCTTCCATTTGCGTCTCTTTAGAACCTTTTACCTTCCTGAGTGCTATTACTTTTTGTCTATCAACTATCCAACCGAATTCGTTGCGGGTTCAATGCCAGTTAAACTTTCCCCCGGGACAAACTTGACCTTCACCGGTAAAGTTTTTATTCGCGATCAAGCTGTACATCCTTGCTACACAGGAGTTGCAGTGGTGGAAACGAGAAGTGAGGATAGTCCCGAAACTATTCGACCGATTCTTTGACCAATTAAAAGAAAATTTTTTCCTTAATAATTTGGGTAAGGATTACTAGAATTGGTTCGTTGCTGAAAGTGACAAATTTGCTCTACATTTACGTTGCATTTTTCTGGTTAATGCTAGGTATTTATTCAGGTCTCACGTTACAATTTACATAGATTTACTACTTATTATTGCAATTCACAAAGACATGTCAGCAACTCTAGGTTATTAGTTTCTCAGCACAAAACTACAAAACATGTTGACACAAAAACAAAATAACCACGAACATATCAAAACGCCAGTAGATAGCAAAACCGCATGCTTACCTAGCATAGCATATAGCTTGTAGCACGAAGACTAAACCTACTTTTTACCCTGGGTAGCAGGAGCATCTTGCACTACTTGCATCGGTTGTTGCATGAATGCATTGCAGGGCAGCACGGGACTCCTGCAAGGTACTCCTTACGGTTAGTAGTCATAGTTCATTCAGATTTGGACTACAAAATAAAAACTCTTGGTCTATCTGGTTATTTTAAGATTAAATCACACTATAATCAGTTGGTAGTAACTAGACGTTTTAAGGAGTTTTCCATTCCACAGAATGTCTTATTTTTAATTTGAGTTGTAAATTACTAAATTACGCGAACGGAGTAATTCCTGAAAAAAAGGCACGACCAAAACAATCAATCGTGTAAAATTAATAAATCCTATACTTTGTAAATACTATGTAGGTACCTACTATATTATGCTTTAAAGTCTGGAGTATCAAATAGATAATATAAGTATTATGTTTTTCTTTAGTGAACATCATTTGTTTATCCATTAGATAACTATTTACAAGTTTTCATAATAATTTCGTCATTTTGGGAGAGCATGAGGTGCATGGGTGCTCAATATTCTGTGTCTGTGTTTGTCTACCCTGAAAATTCATCTTAAATTAACTATAGAAACTAATTATTATTCCTACAATTTTTCAGACCGACCCAAACGTCGTGGGTGTCCGCGAGTTCAGACGCGATGCCAACACGTTTCCCACTGCGGCCGACCAACGACATTCCAAGACCTTACACCACAGCCATCACATTCATAGACCAGATAGGGTATAAGATAATCAGGACCACCGAACTGGTCACGGATATACTGAAAAACACAGTCCGAGCTGTCGTTGGGCGGTAGACTGTGATGGACTATCCTGAGGATTGTAGATTTGGTTTAAAACAAAGAATTCGCTACAATACCAAACCTGAATCATAAGCTAAGTGAATGAATCAGAAGTCAACCGTTATATCAAATAACAAAAATGTTACTGATTTCAGATTATTATTAAAAAATACAGTGATTTCAGGATAGTGTGTCGGAGATAGTGGATAACGCTTAATTCAGGCGTAGGGTTTCCTACACATTTTATTGAGTTAATTGAGATTAAAAATGCCTATAGGTATAAATAGTGGTTAGTACCACCGACTAAGTATATCCATACAAATGGATACTACGAGTATAATAAAGTTATTAAAAAGGAGATACGAGTATGTCCGGTAAAAGATAGATCTCTCGTATTATTTAAGGAAAACGCCAGAAGTCATATTATTAACGTTTAAATTGTAATACTTTGTTTTATTTTTCGACTTCACCAAGCCAAGTGGATTATATTTTTTTGTTCTTTGTAATTATTTTTAATAGTCGGCATGTTTTTAAGAGTTTGATAACAACGACAGAGTCAATTTATACTTCCTCAAGTGTTTACAACTGCGTAGGTATTAAGTTATTTATATCTTTTCCTTCTTATTACACAAATGAGCATAAATAGCTAAGAATGTGTTTACGTGCTTTGATACTAATTTCATAGCTCGATAGTATCATAAGTTCCTTAGATTGTAAGTCAGCCATGACAATGAACTATTTTTACAGTAACTGTTGTTTTATTTAAACCCTGTTAATAATATAGAGTAAAAAACACTTTGCCTGAGAGTACCAACTACTTAAGGCTTGGTATTTCTTCTAAAGTAGGTATTTCGCGCTGTCAAAATCTGCGCGCGCAATTCTTCGCCGAAAACAGCGCGTCAAAGAGCTCCCGCCACAATGTCCAGCTACACAGTATAGAAATACGCAGTTGGTTAGGTTAGGTTGACTTCCTTCCCTTCAAGCGTCACACTCACAACACTTTCTAATAGAAATCATATCCAAGTGATACAAATTAAAACACCTTTCAGACTTTTTGGGAATATATTCTAGAATCGAATAAATATTAAAATATAACTGCAGAAGTAAACACGGTTCAAAGTGGCCGTGGCGTCGTCCGACCTTCTGGAAGTTCTGCGCCGGCTTAAGAATTTCAAGATTACGTCGAGCGATTGGATTTTTTTTTTATGATAAGTTACTCTTAGTAGCGATTATTTAGAGCTTGGATAATAAATTTAATTATAGTTGTTGCAATTCACGAAGCTTTGCATGTGGTTAATAACATTAATCAGTATAGGTACGCATCAATTTTGTTCAGTCTCTTTGTTTATTAATAAATAAAAATATCATACGAAAATTGCAGAAACATATTTGTTTGTATTGGTCTGGGTGTTTTCTTTCTATAATATGTATGACATATGTACGTGGTTCTGTACCTATCGAAAATTGCTATGAGCATCACACGCGATTACCTGCGTACCTCTGTGCACTCATGGGAGTTTAAGCAGAGGTCCCTAGAGTTTGACTTTGAGCTTTGTTTATAGTCATTACGAAGCAGACTGATGGGAAACTGCACTGTCTTGAATTCGAAAGGGTAATTTGACGGTGTTTGGGGAATTCTAGGAATAAATACAGAGTCTCCTCATTGAGATTGAGACATTTCAATTTGAGATTTCACTTGACATTGAACACAATCTGAAATGGAGTTTTCAAACACTTGTAAAAATAAAAAGTCGGTTCACCCGGGTACGAGCAAGATGTACAAGGATTTGAAGGTGAACTTCTGGTGGAATAACATGAAAAAGGATGTCGCTGAATTTGTAGCTAAGTGTTTGACGTGCCAGCAGGTCAAAATCGAGCATCAGAGGCCAGCCGGGATGTTAGCAACCACTTCCGATTCCTGAATGGAAGTGGGAGGACATCTCGATGGATTTTGTTGTTGGAATGCCGAGGGCAAGATCGGGAATGAATATGATTTGGGTGGTCGTCGACCGATTGACCAAATCCGCTCATTTCCTTGGGATCAAGGATACTTGGGGACCGGAGAGGCTAGCGCGGTTATTCATTGAAGAGATTGTCCGACTTCACGGTACGCCTAAGAGTATATTATCGGATAGGGACGGTCGGTTTGTCTCTCATTTTTGGAGAGCAGTACATAAGGCTTTGGGGACAACGTTGCGGTTTAGTACGGCCTATCATCCGCAGACCGATGGCCAATCAGAGAGGACGATTCAGACGTTAGAGGACATGCTGCGGGCATGTGCCTTGGATTGGAGTGCCGACTGGGAAATGCATTTACCTCTGATAGAGTTCACGTATAATAACAGTTGGCACGCTTCGATTAAAATGGCGCCTTTTGAGGCTTTGTACGGACGGAAATGTAGATCGCCTCTCTGTTGGAACGATGCTGCGGAGTTGATAGGGACCGAACCTGATATTCTAGTTGAGACGAGGGATAAGATCGCGGTTATTCGAGAGAGGTTATTGACGGCTCAGAGTCGTCAGAAATCCTATGCCGATGTGCGGAGGCGTCCGTTGGAATTTGAAGTCGGAGATCACGTGTTGTTGAAGGTGTCCCCAACCCGAGGTATCTTCCGTTTCGGGAAGAAAGGGAAGCTAAGTCCGCGTTATATCGGGCCGTTCGAGATATTGGACAGAGTTGGAGACTTAGCGTACCGTTTGGCATTGCCGCCTGCCTTGAGTCACGTTCACAACGTATTCCACGTGTCTCAATTGAGAAAGTACATTCCGGACCCGAGTCACGTCATCGACTATGGAGAGATTGAGGTGGCTAGCGACGTCACCTACGTGGAGCGTCCGGTTAAAATTTTGGAGTATCGTGTGAAGAAGCTATGCAACAAAGACCATCTCCTTGGTTAAAGTGCAATGGTCTCGACATGGAGTCGAAGAGGCCACTTGGGAGACGGAAGAGGATATGCGTTCGAGACACCCCGAGTTGTTTTAATTTTTAAGTTTCGGGACGAAACTTCTTTTAAGAGGGGTAGTATGTAATATCCAGATATTACGTGTATGTTTTTGGAATGATATTACAACGCATATTCCTTGAAATGAGATTTTTGTTACAATTTATTTATATAAATTCGTATTTCCGTTAATGTGATTGTGGTGAATTACATTAGAAATCGTATTATTGTTACGTTATTATTTTGGATGAGTATTTGATGTTTAAACGAAGTGTTGGGACGAAACACAGCTGAAATCGGGCCAAAAACGGAAGAAAATAGAAGTGTTGACAGTCAGGCATGGGTTGCATTGGAGTCCGATCGATCGGATTGGAAAGGGATCGATCGGAGTCACCGTCGGACAAGTACAGCGATTCACAGGCATCGATCGGACTGGAGTCCGACCGATCGGATTGTAACACTGGTATTATTATACTGTGACTCATCAAAGTCATCATTGTCAAAAATATTGACAAATCGAGAACTGTCACGGCCAAAAAACTGACACGCGTCCGTCCTCCGTAAGCGCCACCGCGCGACTGATTGAGATTGTCCAAGCCGTCATGGGCGATTTTTTCCACATTTTTTAACATAGTAACTAAATAAGACGCAATATAAAAATTTCATCCGTTAAAAGCCCTCAAGTTATTTCTGAACTTTAGTTTAGTAAAAGATTCAGAATCTCAAATCGCTTATTTTAAAAATAAAACCATAATTAGAAAACGAATAGAGGTAACTTTGGGAATTTATTCTATCGAGTCAACTTCATCAAATCGTGTTTCCATCCGTTAATAGCCCTAGAAAATATCCTCAACTATGCCCAAAAAAAATCTTAGCCTTTTATTTTACTGTTTAGTACCTCAAAAATGAAAAATGAAAACCTCATTTTCGCCATTTTCTCTGTTACCCGGCCTTAACCTCGACTACCTGACGAACGAATCTCCAAATCATGATGATGGATTTCGCATCCTCATAGCCTAAGTAAGTAGGTACTTATTTGGTATGTAAGTACTTACTTACTCGAATGTTTCATTAAATATAATAAGTATGCAAAAATCCTAAACAACAGAAGTAATGTAAGATTGGATTACTAATGTTTGGCCAAAAAACGTTTCCCAAATTATCACATCGCAAACAACGTTTCCCAAATTTTCATTTGGCAAATTTTCATTTGACAAAACAACTTATTGCAAATTTTTAATTCGCAAATGTCTATTTTGGCATATTATTGTTTACCAAATTATTGTTTGGCAAAGTATGTTTTGCCAAATATTTCATATGGCAAAAATATTTCACGATAAACAATTTACAAAATAATTTGATTGGTGCATAGAATGGATTACAAATAAGCTTGTGGTTATTATTTTGTTTAGTGGGTAGTTAATATAATTTTTTTTCTTAATTGATTTTCATATTTCATTCTTTTCATCGAAATTTCCAAATGATTCATTAACAATGAAGGTGATTGTAGCGCTCGGCGGCCGCTGCCGCGGCACGCTTCGCTCGCCTTCGCGCGTTAAGGGTCACTGTTCTAACCTAACCTACTATTTTCTGCAATACCTACTTTCTGCAACCGTACTGTTTTCTGCAATCTCTTTGTTTTACATAAAATTCTTGTGAAAACCATGATCATATGCATATGCTTTGATTTGTGGGTAACGGTGGGTAAGTACGTGAAGTGAATTTGACCAAACAAATTGGTTGGGATATAATATTTGGCAAAATAAAACATTTGCTATATAAACATTTGCCAAGTAAAAATTGGCCAAATGATAATTTGACCAAATGAATTAGTTGCGAAAAGTACAGTTGCTAAAAGTTCATTTGGGAAATGAAACTTTGGCGATAAGTTGTTTGCGAAGTGAAATTTGGCGAAAAGTAATTTGGCCAAACGGAAGGATACCGTAAGATTAGTTATTTATATTTATGTGAACTTCAAATAGATAGCCAAGCCAGCGCCTGATGGGTGGCACTCCTATGTTATTACACTATATCAAAATAATGCGGAGCTGTTTTAGTAAGGAGAAGTTTACATATTTTATTTGGTGAACTGAATTTGATGTTACTTTTTTAAATCGTATAGTCAACAAACAGCGCATTCTACAAGTTGATCCTTCGATCTTAATAGAGAGAGACCTTCATATGTTTGTCCATGACTAAATTAAGTAAATTAGGTACTTTCAGGTATTTTCTTTTTCTTAAACCGACTACCCTACATTTAGTAAGGTATTAGTCTACACTTGAATACTACTAAAAGATTTCCCTTGTTAGCCTCTTGAAACTAAGCCATTAAATAAATATATTGCATCATCTATTCCACTGAAGGTTTCGATTACAGATCCATTGAAACTCGACCGCTACAGATAAAACTGAAACTCTAGGACATGCAACCTGAAATAATTATCGTATTTAGAACAAAATATTTATGATAAAATTAGCAAAAATTAAATTTAAAAAAATTACAAATATTTCTTAAAGGAATTTTATAAGTATGGCGGCTTTTAGTCCACTTTCCAAAAGGCTTGCTGAAAGTGAAAGTGGTTCGTTGTCACTCTCATTCTAGTTACGTGACAACCGATAAAGTTAAACCATTCACAAACCAGTAACGAATAATGTTAATTTTAGTGAGTTTGTTCCGGCGTTTCTTCTCAGCACTTGCCATATGTTTGTCTCGAAGCGCTGGTAGGGCCCAAAAGATAAGGAGACATGTAAAGTGCCCCATAAGGGCTACCTTTTTCTTTTTTTATTATTTTCTATTGACGTTCATAAGTGCCACTTGTGGTCTAAACTGAATAAATATTTTTGATTTTGATTTTGATTTTGATTTTGAGTAAGCGAATGTTACATCATTGAGAAAAATTGTAACAGAACGGTGAAAGGCAAGCAGAAAACCTAGGTAATTTATTAGGAGTTATACGCTGCTGTATCATCTGATTTAATTTGATATTGTCTATGATTGTATACGACTTTATTGCTGCTCATGGGACTTTCCATGATGCCCATCTTTACCTTAACACTTTATTTTGGGTATTCATTTTGTTGCACTCTCATACTTTGTCCCAGGACTAGGTCAACCTTTACTGGTTCGGCTTAAGTAGGCAGGTAATTGACAGATAAGCTGGTGTTTCTAGAGATAGGGTGTACTCGTAGTATCTCTACCAAAGATTACTTCACATGAACAGGAGTGGTGGGTACGAGAGGTAGTCGATACCTAAGAGTTCCTTATTGGCATAGCCTTCCCCATCTTCACCTCGAATCTTCTTGAGGTGCTAGCGACTTTATATTTTATGTAGGTATAGGGATCGTATTCGTCGTTCCTTATTAATCCTACATGAAGGAAAAACCTAACGACGCTTGCCAAAAGGCACGTTCTACACTCAAGAGCCTATGCAAATAGCCTATTTAAACGAAGATTTATTAAACCCCACCAGTCTAGATTTAGCGGAAAAACTAGCCCTTTCTATTTTAACTTTTGCTTGATTAAGTTTATGCTCAAAGCTCAAATATAAATTTAAATAGATTAGATAAATATTATTGGGCGGACGTAATTAAAAGCTGTGGACCTCGTCATTAAACCGGCTACAGATCAAAATCTATAAAAACACTATTAATGTTAATTTTGGACACAAATGCAGAAATAATCAGAAACTCCGCTGCTTCTGATTACATGAACAATTTTAAAATAATCGACTGGAAGGTGCAAAGTTAAATAACTAAAAGAGGTCAAGTTCTAAACAACCATCGCGTGAAACTTCGTGACGGCTTGGTGCATTCGCCGGCATTGAAACATAATCAAACAACTGAATTTAGACAGCAAAAAAATAGTAAATACTTAGTATTAACAATGTAAAATGTACTGACGAATTAATTTTTAGTATCACCATCCATTCAAATAACGCGCCAAAATGACGCGTAATAAGGAAACTAATTTATAAAACAGTCAACAAGTTTCATTTGGGACTTTTGCTGCATTTACGTCATCAAATGATTCAGTTCAGGTGTTATGCAGGCTATTGGGGGAATTTTACAAAAGTATGTAGTATTATGAATAACAAAAACTAATTAAATGTATTGTCTAAATGTAAGGTATTTTGCCACTGAAACTGACAGAACTAAAGCTTTATAAATACCTATCAAATCATTATTAAATAAATAAAATGCATGTTTTAGTTATCAAATACAATTTTACATCATACTTAAATGGGCAAGAACATTAAATTTTATCTTGAGGTTCACACAATTATCAACAATGCCTTTATAGTGGTTGACCTTCATTATCAGACTCATTTGCTTTGAATTAGTCTCATGATTGTAATAAATTAATAAAAAAAAGCCAGATCAGATCACAACATTTATTATTAAATATTTTTCTGGATATATCACATCAAAGTTTATATTTTGCATCACATTTAAAGATATAGACAGACTCAGTACACACATACACATCCAAACTATGAGATTTGTTCCCTTATTGTCTGAAAATATACTTAACAATCTAACATTAAAAGCATATAAGAAAATGCTTCATATAAATACAATAAATTCATTATTGTGCAACACAATATTATTACTTTGTTTCACTTTTTAAGTATGCAATCACATCAATATTCTAGTTTGGCAAGATTTACTGGACAATCAGATCGGTGACATTGTCTTTTGTGACAAGGGCAACCAAGCTACCACTTGGGGGCCGCTCTTCACCCTTGATCCACTTGTCAAACAGCTGAGCCACGAAGGGCAGAGGTGTCCACGAACTGAAGTCAGCTTTTGGCATCCATTTTCTGTTCATCTCTGTGTCGAGTGTAACTGGCAAGATGGCAACGGCCAGTGAGTTTTCAGGAAGACCAGAATCTTTAGCACCAAGAGATTTTGTGAGTTGGTGTACAGCACCTTTAGCTAGGCCATATCCGATCATACCGGGCGTCCCTTCCAAGGCAGCCTTTGCGCCAGTTAAAGCCAAGAGGCCTCCAGGGGTTAAGTATTTAGCAGCGACTGTAGCCGAAATGGTGGAGCTCCATACTGACTGGCGCCACATCAAGTCAGTCTGCTTGCTCAGATCCTTGGCAGCGTTGCCGCCGGCCCAGCCACCGGCCACGCAAATCACAGCATTCACTTTCTGACCTTGCAACGCGGCGCCGAGCTCGTTCACTACGTATTCCTCTTGCTGGACCCACGAAGCATCCTTGGGCACGGTGATGTTAACATCCGCGCTGTCGTTGGGGTTCAAATCGACGCTCGCCACCCACCAGTTGGCAGATTTGAAGTGGTTAACGCAAGCTGCGCCGAGCGCTCCACGGCCTCCATACACTACGATCCTTCCGCTGGCCATTATTACGTCTTGCTCCTGTCACTTTTCGGACCCAACTGATTCAATATCGAGGGCGGCTTGGCGCAAACTCGTTATCTTCGCGCCGCGGTTAACCTCGAATACCTATCACTTTATTTTTTGTCGCCGAACGCTACGCTAAGACAATCTATTATGTGACGTATTGTTATATGTGTAAGCAGGATTGGCTGTTAGAGTTGCCTACTATCAATGATAAAAGTTTATTGATTTACACAGCAAAAAGTTAAAAGTTCGACAAATCGATTCGCAACAAATTGGGTCAATGAATGACATTATTTTGACAGTTGGTTGACTGACAGTGACATTTCATCGTTTGCGTTTTGATTTTCCATCGCCGCTGACCTCAACTATACGTTTTTTTGGAAAGAATAAAATTATACGTATAATTAATAAAAAGCTGATTATTATACAGTGTAAATATTCAAAGACAAGTCACTAAAATATTGTGATTGGTTGTGGTAAAATATCTTTTTAGGTTTAAGTTTTTTTTTTTATGTTAACCTTTTCAGCGCCACGGTCTTCTTTAAAAGTCAACCGTTGCCGTGCCCTCCACGCACCATCACACCACGTTTTCTTTAAGACAATATCTAATCACAACATTTCATGGGTAGGTTTAACATACTATTTGTAAATAAAAATAAAGAAAGAGAGTGTAAAATATTTTATTTTAGTACTTAAAATTATAGAATAACACAAATATTTATGTTAGGGTCAGGGAGGCAACAGTGACTCACTTTTTTTTCGAAGCTTAATAAAAATAGATATCGCTTTAATATTGGCCTAAAATTTGCTCACATTTTAGATACACTATTGAACTGTAACTGAGCACTCATGATTCTACATTATTTACTACTTATGTCAAAGTAGGAACCTAAAACAAAAAAATGATAATTGAGCCACTGTGGACTACTAGGTGTACACACTGACTCACTACCGTGGTACACAGTATTAACGTGGTAAGGCAGTATTTATATGAAAAGAAAATGCCCATTCCGCGTAGTTTTTTATTAGAAATAATAACAAAACTGCACAAGCTATTCTTATTATAATCAACAATTCAACACGACTCTTAGTACTTTTATTGCTACCTATAAGATCTTAAGTCATCTCAATCTCTTCGTTATTTATTTTTTCCCTATTTTTCTGTCGGTTTTTTTTCGTGGCTTTCTGTGAATAAAAAACAAAATTCGATTTACAGTTATAAAATATTGAATTCGTATAAAGTATTAAAATTGAGTCACTGTGTACTTCTACGCCATTTTGTAAATATTTGATCAGAAAAACCAACATGTAAAACAAATTAGTCAAAATTCGGATTAAAGACAATTGATACAAGACCTACTATCCGATAAATATAACGGCTATTACCTATAGCAACAAACAAAGACATGAAAACAATCGAAACTCACCTTAGAATGTAATTTAGAGGGCGCGAAAACAAAAAACATTCCCTCACCCTTCCGCACGGCACTTGACCGGCGAGCAAACTGGTTTAAACGTGTTCGGGTACAAAGACCTTTGAATCGGTAAAAGAGACAAATATATATTCCTATGCCTTCAGGTCGAAACATGACTGAGCCACTGTAGCCGACCGAGTCACTGTTGCCTCCTTGACCCTACATAAAGATAGTGTAAAGTGCAACTGATGATTAAGTATTTAAATAGTACCCTCTACTCGCTTTATCACTTTATTTCATCATTCTAGGTATCATTAAATAATAATAGGAGGTAAAAAGAGATTCTTTACCACGTATCACTATTAAACATAAACTAGTTACATATAGGTAGGTAGGTTGTATTATTAACTATATCTATTAGTACATCTATCTAGTATAATATGTACTTAGATAAACCTGCCTTCTTAATATCACCTTTCGGCTGGCTCAGTACATTAAAAGTAAAGCTTTTTGAGTGAACGAAAAACAAGTAAACATAAAAAAACATCTAAATAAAATAAAAAGAACAAGAAAAAAAAACTAAATAAAAATCTAATCAAAACCCCTCCTCAGCTCTGGCAATGGCAAAGCTGTCTATTTGAATAGAGTACAAGATGCTGATGATGATGTTAAGAGTGATGCTCATCACTTTGAAGGCCAGACTCGTGTTGTTCAGGATCTCTGCTTTGCGATGGTCAGGCTGATGGTTAATGTTAAAGATGCTGCTCAGCACCAGAGCGACTATCGCGGAGACAACCTACAGTGAAACAAAAATAAAAGTAAATAAAAAAACAAAAACAAACGGAAAATCAATCATAAATTAAAAAAAAAAACAAAAACAAGAAAAAATAATCAAGGAAACACAAAATAATTGAAATTAAGTTAAATAAAATCTGATTTAGGTGATTAATAATGATTGATGTGTTGAAACCTTATTATAATTTATTATACCTACTTATACTTAATTCATAAATCCTAGTGAACTGTAGGTACGTTACATTAATTCAAATGAAGTTAAGTTAACTTAAGTTAATTAGGCTATCAAATTCTACCGTAACATTTAGGTAGGTATTTATTTATTATAAATTAAATGGCACTAAACTTATGATTTGAAATGAAAACTCTACGCCTAATTTGGCTTGTTCGACTTGACGAACCAATCATAAAAATTAGACGTGATGTTGTTCAACAAATCTTTTTCAGAGAGCGCGGGGTCAAGACCGAACGTCATTTTGATGACGTCACAAAAGACCACGCAGGTCATGAGACCGACCGAGGTGTGGTAGAGCCAGAGAGATATCTTCTTTTCAGTCTCACTCCTGTCCACGTCCAAAAACGTCATCACGATCGCCAAGACACCCGCGCTCGCCTGTAGAAAATGACACTATAATTTAGGGTTCCGTAGTTTTTAATGTAGTTTACAATAAACTAGCTCACATAGCTCGCAGAGCTGATAGCCACTGGGACAGAAAAGTTCTCAAGTGACGACCACGACTCGGAAAACGTAGTGTGGGCAGGCCTCCCCTCCCACTAGGTGGACCGACAAGGTGAGGTGCCTGGATGTGGGCGACTCAGGACCGGTCTTTGTGGAAATCCTTGGGGGAGGCCTTTGTCCAGCAGTGGATGTCATTCGGCTGAAACGAACAATAAAACTGAAAATCATAAAACAAATGGTAGAGTCGATATTTAGAGTGACGGTATGATATCATTAGGACACTTTCATAACTGCTTGCAATAGTACAACAAAACATAAATGAGTAAGGTATTTAATTATACTTAATGAGGTGCTAAGTAATACGGATCAATATTTCAAATGCAGTAAATTAATAAGTTAAATTATTTATTCTGGTTGTTTCATAATAAGCATCATTATTTCACTTTGAAATAGTTTTAAATGTACCTCTACTAACTGTATTTTCAACCGACTTCAAAAAAAGGAGGAGGTTCTCAATTCGACGCGTATGTTTTTTTTTTTTTTTTTTTTTCTTATTTATTAGGACGAATTATTAATATTTATGTAGGTATACCATGATTGATACTTTTGGAGTCGGTGCAGGCAAACTTTACATGTTTCATAATCTTGGCACCGACTCCAGAAGTATCAATCATGGTATACCTACATAAATATTAATAATTCGTCCTAATAAATAAGTAGGTAATTAGTAATTATTATTCAACTTTTTAGTGTAGGTTTTTTGGAGTCGGTTTTTTTTTTTTTTATAAAATTTAACTTATTTAATATGAAGTATTCTCAGAATAAAATAAAAGTAATCTTATGTACTTTTGAAATGCAACATTTTTACAAGTTATTATGAAAAGCCAAACAAAACCCATGACAATTAAACTTTAAACATGCAGGTAAATAGAAATCAAGTCAAGGTAAATAAGTATAATTACAAACCTAAATTAAATATTCCGTTTTGCTACGCGAGAGCGAGTTTTGATCACGATACCGTTTTTCTGTAAATGTATAGCTACCTACTACTTAACTAATATCTTAATATTCACAGCATTTTTCACGAGCTAAATCTTAAAGCTAATAAAATGAGTATTTTCTAAGACCCTGTAACATTGCCTACCCTCAAATACTCGCTATTTATGTATTTCAGACGTTCTAACACTAAAGGGCTGTTCGAATACTCAATGCCGAATGCCGAAATGACGATATTGATGACTGAAATTACGAAAATGAATATGACGATGACGTCATTGAGGATCACAGCCGAGGGCTGCTCATCGAGGTCATTCAGGTCCATGCCGCCAATGACGACAAAAAGCAGCCCCACCAGAAGCTAAAACAAAGGAATTTTGAAAGACTTTACTTACTTGGAAAACTTTCATTTTTGTTTCATTATTTGAATCGTTCTTTAAGCTTTTGCAATTAAAACTACCAAACTGATTAATTGTGTTAGTTAGCATTTCAAGTAGGTACCTAAATGAGAGATATGAATGAATGAAATTACTACGGTATTATTAGAATTTTACAACAATTTAGATGCCTACAAGTAATAAAAAATATAAGCAATTTGGAGTAGTAATAATACGTACCTACATTTTCATTCAAACCCGGATGTAGAGCAATGTAAACAAATACCAGACATTAATAAAGCTAAAACTGATTCCTAATTGCAATCAAATACACGAAAACGCAAGTTCCTTGACCACAAAACTAGGTTAAACATAATCCAGCTCAAGGTATCTTGCCAGCGAGGAGTCGAAGGCAGCCACCATCACGTTAAGCATGGTGATTACGAAGGCTACAGCCGTGGTGAAGTAGTTGATGCCAAGGGCTGACGCTCGGTGCCGGGGCAGGTGGAAGCGGCAGTCTCGGAGCAGGTTCAGAGAGAGGAGCACCATCCCCATACCCACCTACATAGAGCTGTGATTAGACTTTGCAGATGAAGGCACACTGATTCTGCGAACATCCTGTAGGTACCGAATGTCTGGGAGTTCTAAAGCTAGATTATTTCATTACCTATCTTACCTTGATTACCTATTATGCTTCTAGGTCCAAAGAAACTGGGAATTCACTTAGCAGAAGTTCTGAAAGTTTACTGCATAGGAACCTCGAAGTGGTGCATCTCCTTCTGCCCTGGTCATATCTTATTTTAGGCATATTACCCTTACATAATAAGCTCCTGAATCTCTTGATAAGTTGCTGAAAATCTAATGAAATGGATATTTCGGCAGATGAATAGGTTCTATACAAGTTTTTCTGACGAAGAATATTCAGGTGTTACCTGTTACAGGCACCTGGAAAGACCTTTTGGTAACAGTAATTGCGTAGATGCTGCGGTTCGACAGTAAAGTAAAACGGTATTTAAAAGATCTGCTAACCCACCTGCAACACTATAGAGATGGATATGAGCACCACCAGGAGCGTGTAGAACTCGTGCTTGGGCCCGACCTGGAGCACGTACTTCAGCTGGGACGCGTTGGAGGTCAGCAGGGCGATGTCCAGCATGCCCTGCGCCACTGTCTTCTTCGTTGCATAGCGGTTGGCGTCCAGACCTTTGACCTGGTAATAAAATCATTAAAAAAAGAATATTACTAATTTGTGGTGCACAAACCTTATCAGCTACTCTAAATTAATGTGCTTGTGTTATGATATGAATGGGTTTAACACAACAGTAAGGCGGACTCCCGACCCTCGGCAAATTCGGGCTAGGCAGTCTTGTACTAGCACCATGTAGAGTCAGACGATCCTATTTGTCGACAGTGGTTTGGTTTTACTATTTATGTAATGATTTTTTGCTAATTAAAAAACTGTCTGAAATATGCAATTAATAATTATAAGGACTCTACATGATTTCTTTACAAACATGTTAACATTTTTTAAATGAATACCCATGTCAGTCATATTAGCAGCCAACACAATAACATGTTTATAAAAACCTGTATGAAAACTTTAAAATTATAATGAATTTTATTGTTAACAAAAATATTTATTAGTATTTGGTTTACCAACTGATCATGCATTACTTATAATAATAAATCTTTGGACAATTTCACACAGCGCCAGCTAGCCCCAAAGTAAGCAACTTAATGCTTGTGTTATGGGTGCTAGCTTAACGGATATACTACTTATATACTTTTTTTTTAAATACATAAATATTATACATAGTCACACCCAGACCCGTCACAGAAATTAAAATTCATCATTTCAATTTCTGCCCGGCCGGGAATCGAACCCGGGACCTCTCGGCATAGTAGTCCGTTCTGAACCACTACACCAAACGGCCGACTTATAATGATTGATATTATTATTTACGTAGGCATGTAGTAATTTCAAATTTCAATTAGTAATGAAAACCACCGGAAATTGCAACACGTACCTACCTACTTGGAACTTACTACAAGAATCGTAAGTAAATTTATTACCTACTTAAACGGTTATTTAACCATCTGATGAAACCTAAATAATAATGTAAGTAATAAAAAAATCGGAAGTGTTAAATTAAGACTGAGTTGCACCATCTTAAATCTGTCAAACTCCATATAAAAAGCACCGGTTATTGTTAATGTTACGGTTAAAATAAGGTGGTGCAACTCAACCTTACATTGTTAATTTTTATTATAAAGGTTACAGCTGATTTAGGATAGGCACATAAGTACCTAACCCATTTAAGTGTTATAATTAAGTCCGCTACTTAAGTAGGTATAAGTTACGTACCTCTAAGTAGAAAATAAGGCAAAAGCAGAAATGGATTTTACTCGTAGCTGCGTGAAAGAGTTCACCATCACCACCATCTTGTACAATTTCATGGGACACCATTTTATTAGATGATTTGTCAGATTAAAATACCGGCCTACTTAAGTACCTACTTACTTATTGTATCGAATGTATGAAGGATGATCATTTTATCACTAAACCTAATAATGATCTAAAACAATGAAATAGACGCTAGGTCTTTATAAACTCTACGTTATTTCAGGTTGAAATCAAAGCATTCTTTGTTAAATATTACAATATTCTATCTAGCTAAGTATGGCAGCGGCTTTGAGGCGGGCTTACGTCCAAGAGAGGACTGGAAGATGCCACAGTGTATTTATAACTTGATATTGTAATGTAAAATGTAATAATAAGCACTTAGTCGAAAAATTATGAATGTAAATTGGGACCTAATAATAACTAGGCTAAGCTGACTGAATGAAAGAATGAATTGCGTGTTTCACGCTTTTATGAATGAAAGCCATAAACGTAAGTACCTATTTAAGATTTTAATCTAATTAGTTGAATACTCTCTGCTATTTACGCTTGGTAGGATATTTTTACGCTTTTAAATATTTTTAAACCTATTTTAATAACGTAAGAACCGAATGTATAAGTGAACCAATTGCGATTATTAATTTTCTATTAGAGAAAACTTTAACGTTACTTTGACTTCAATGCTGTTTTCTACATATACGCAAACTCATTTAGGTAAATTCAATTCAATTTAATAGCCTCATACATGAGTGACTGTCACCCCGAGACATGAAGGTACCCACACCTGACGTGACCTTTTACCTACCTACTACCAAATACCTACTTATCAACACATGCCCTAGGGCAAAAAAAGCAGCCTTAGAGACGCCATCACGACACCAAAATAACAAAGCACGATAGTCAATTCTTCATAAAACGTTTAAGAAATCAATAAATTGGTACTAACGATGGCACTTAATTCATTCCGCCCCACCACAATTTCTTCCACATTCACGGTGGGGGTGTCACTTTCACTTTCACAACCCTCACTCCGTTTGTCCAATTTATCGTCAGCCATTGTTAATTATTTTCCAATAACTATACAAAATACAACAAATGAAAAAAACGTTAACTTGGTAGCGTGCGGGCGCCCACTGATTCGGCTGTTGAAAATCTGAAGGAAGTAAAACTTCCTACCGAGTACCGACAAGGCCAGAACAATGCATTATTCAGTCATTATCCAAGATATTGTTTTACTCGTAAAATCACGTAGTAGTTCTGGTAGAGTAAGTACCTAACTACCTGCCCAGACTGATTGGGCAATGATCTTTTAATGTAAGTACTTAAGTTCAGTCTTGAGTGCCAGTGCAATTGTAAGTAATACCAAATACCTACTTAAAAACAAAAAACTTAGATTTGAATTAAGTATTATACAGGTTTTACCGCGATTAATACGCGGATAGTGCAACCCGGTTTAAATGTCAGGCAAATACTATTAAGTATTTCATTATTAATTACCTATCCGCGTTAAAACCTGTTTAAATAAATTCAATTATGCAACGCGAAAGTTTAAAATTAAACTAAGATTTTCCGGAAAAAAAATTGTGCCAATATCCCTCCATAATGCGTTAAACACCACACTAAATGCTGTCTAAAAATTGCCTACATACTTAAGTACTTATTTAGTTTTAAAAGAGATCGATGAATGAAATCTAGGGGACTGGCTGCGTTTTCTTAGTTTAGTTAATGTTTGTTTTAGTTAAGTTTAGAATTTTTGATCATAAAATATTTATTAACTAGTACATAGTAAATGAATGATCGATAGATATTAATAGGTATTAATGAATAGTTTATTTCTAAGGCAAGCAGCCCAACATACCCCATTTCGCAGACCAGCAGGTAGAATTGCAGCCATTTTCATAATAATAACACACTAACTATTAAAATATCTTCAGTTACTCATAACTTGTGATTTTGTCCAGGTTTGATACATTTTCGAAGCATTTTTCAATTTCACAATTTTACAACTTGGGAATCACAACTTGTCTGTATCGGTGACAAAGTGGCTATGATGACAAAATCGATGGCGTTACCTGACAACGAAGTAAACACAACAACTCAATAAACCCAATACCCATAAATATTGCTTTTTCGAGGTCACTAACGAACCACGTAAGTATTTTAGTTGACTTACACGCAATAATTATTTAATAAACTCCCGATTTTGCCTACTAAAGTCTAGACAGGTAAGTAGGTGTAATTAGGAACTTAATTTAAAATCTACTTATAATGCGACGTGTAGTGAGATTAAACGAAAATATTTCCAATTAGAACAATACGAGCTAGGCATCTGTTAAAATCCCTTTCGGGAGTCAAACCCGAGAACTCTAGTGCTAAAAGCGTCAATAGTTACGATATCCATAATTGATTCTAGGTTCATAGTTCATTATATTATAAGTTATTTGTATGATTAAATAGACATGTTTCAGATTTAATAACCTACTTAAGTTTCCATGTAAAGTTAGCACCATTGTGCTACAGTAAACTTAGTAATAGGTAGTAGGTACCTACGTACAAAAAACAGTGAACAAATTTTAGGGAGAGTAGGTATGTACCTATTTTAGGTAGGCACCTAATACCTAATAAAATAACCTGAAGATGAGCAGAGAATCCTTTCCATTCTATTACCCAAGCTAGCGACCATTCGGTAAATTATTTTCTCCTTGCAAATGCAGCATCTAAATCCTTTGGCTAATGTAAATCCAAAGCGAAAAAAAGTTATTTTGAATAACGCCCACAACGTTTCTTCAAGTACCATTATTTTGTAATCATAACTAAATACAAAAACGAATTTTAATAACACAGTAGGGGAACCTGTTGAACCTTGGACAGAGTTGTACCTAAAACAATTGTATATATTTTTTAAATTATGCGGTTTTATGAAAAGTTGTCTAGGGTATTACATACGTTATTTGTCAACATTAACGTGAAGTTAGCTAAGATTCGCCGACGCCGTGCAAGTACAAGAAAAAATGGTAATTTAATATTTTACACTGACGCAGTGAGTTTTTGGAGGTTTACTTCATGTCAGTTTATGAAAAATGTTGCACGTTTGACAAAACGGTTATAGTTAGAACATAATCTTTATATATCTAGCTACTGGACGATATGAGTTTCAGATCCTAAGCTCAAATGGAAGTGGGTTTATTATGCTTATTAAGTGAAGTAGTCGTAATGTTGTACCTTGACCACCCAACTAGCGATGTACCTTGGTCACTGATTTTCATTACGTTTTAATGAGAATTTTATGGTAATAAAAAAAAACATATTATACTGTTATAGATACAATGCCCGGAAGACCTCAAAATAGCAATTTAAAGTCTGTTTTTGATATATTTTTTTTTAATTTCTAATGTTTTTTAAATTTACGTTTAATGTATCTTCATATGACTTTTTTAAGATTATTTTTGTTGATAAAGCGGTTTTAATGGATATTTTGCTAGAATTTATGTTAAATGATAAGAAATAAAAAAACTAGATTGCAAGTTAAAGCCACTCCAGCGCGTATTTTGTCCTACACGACATAACATATCAACATTCAACAAAATTTTCTAGAAAAAATGTTGAATTTTTGTTGATTGTGTAAGGCTAAACATGGACTGGAGAGCCGGCTTAAAGTTAAGTGACTTGTTGCCAAAAAATTGTGAAAAATAATTAGTACAAAAAACATGGATGAGGATCTTTTTAAAAAAATACTTTTACTTAGATATTGTTGCTAATAACTGTAATAATTGGTATTTCAAATAATAATTTAACAGAAAATTAACAAATTGAAGCGAATATAAGCATTTATTTAAATTTAAATAGGTACAACGTACACGGTCCAAGGTACATCTGGTTTGTTGTACCTAGGACAGTTTTCCCTTTTTTTTTCTAGCAGCTAGTATGCCCAAATTTTTAAAATTATACACAATTTTATGAATGAATTATGTAGTTAATTAAATGATCTTTAAATATAACTGCACTAGACAAGTTTAACTATCACCATTATTTTTCAAAAAATCAAAATTCGAAAAACTGGCCTAAGTACAACAGGTTCCCCTATTAGAAAAACTTTTCAAAAACGGCGCGCCTACACACAAGTTAACTTGACTGATATTTCAAATGGTTACATTAATTTGGCATCAGTGTGTAAGAATTTGTTTATTTCATAATATTAACAGAAACTTAATTAACATAAAAAGCACCTTTAAATTAATTTGTTTATAAAGTTTTATTTTTTTTTAAACAGCTTGAAATGAAACGGTGTCCCAGTGCCCGCCTGTTCGTTCGACTCTTCTTCCTTCCGTCTGTCAAAAATGTTTCCATTCTTTCGATGGCTTGTATTGTTTGCGTAAATACAAACAAAAATGTTTTTGTATGTGAAATAGTTTTTAGTTTTGTCTATTATATAGTGTAAAAGTTATATTTTGTTAGTGCTTTTATTATTGTTTTAATACTATGTGAAAACCATTCCACTCCAAAGTGGAGAAATCTCAGTGTTACGGAGCTTGAGGAGAGCACCTAAATTTTACCAGATGCTGCCTTCTATGCCAATATTGTTCACCCGGGAAAGTCAGGATGCGTTTGGGAATAAAATTGAACCAAGCACGAGCTTTTTTAATCCAAATACATTTATAAAACCTGCGATTCAACCCGAGGTGAGACGAAAGAATTTGTGTGATTTCTACGTAATTCTGATCGGATATCATTTGTTTTGTTTTGAAAATAGATAATTCCTAATTTAATTAACACGAACATCCTTAGGTTACTAGCAATTACGTTTAAATTATGCTGCTAATTTTACATTTTCCGTAATCATAACGTAGAGAGTCGCCATTTTTTAACAGCCGTAAATACAGTGATAAAATTAAGTGTCAAATTTCAGCCTCCTCTTCAGAAAGTTTTGGTTGTAGAGCCTGTCAAAACTGCTCCGAAAGAGACGAAACCCAAGACTAGTGTGAAGAAAAAAGAGGATCCGCCTAAATTTGATAACAATGCTTTAGAAACAGGTGAGTATTGGAATCAAGCAACAAGTTCATGACATCTTGTCTGATTAATTTATCAGTATAAAAATACACTATATTATTATCCTTGCCAAACATTACAAATTATGTTTGTTGTCTATTAGATTGTTTTTTTGTTTTAGATACCATCCCAATTTTCTTAACAATTTTATAATTCTATTTTGAGAATATTTCAATGTTATGACTAAATTCTATTACAATTAACCTAGTTCCTTTCATTTCAGCTTTAGTTAAGTCTTATTACTCTAAAGTACAATCACGGTTTTCTTCCAATCCATCGGTGCCTAACAACAAATTTATCCAGTTCCAAAATATATTGAAAACATTTGATCCAAACAAAGAGACTCCGGTGGAACTTTACAAGAGAATCGAGCAGTTGTTCGGTGATGAGCACTCGGATATTCTTGAAGACTTTCTATTGTTTTTGAAGCCAGGCCAAGCTGCCAGTGTGGGTAGATTTATGGACCATTTCATGTTGGTCCAGATGACCAGCTTTATAGAACTTTTACATGTAAGTGTGCTGTTTAAATTGCACTATTTGTAATCTTGTAATACTCTCTGATGAACAAATAAGGACAATTTTAAGAACTAAATAACAATTTTCTGCTATTCATTTGATGTATATGATGCCTAGTTACTAATACACAGATCTGGCATCAGAGAATCAGCTATTTTTGTAAATCTTGACCTAGACTAAACCATGACCTACATTCACCATAACCTAAATTTTCAGAGTGTGTTTTATCGCAAGCCAACTGTCCTGAGGAAGATATTACGAGCTATTACTGCCGGCATCAACAGCGGCAGCAGTGAGGTGATGAAGTCACGGGTTCTGCCCCATTTGAGGTCCAATCCCCGGCTGAGTGAGATGTTCAAATCCTTGTTCCCTGATGAGCGGCCTCCAGACAGGTAAATCTTTTAAAAATACATTTTACCTTGTATCTTTCATGCATAATTCAAGGAAAGAATACATGAATATTTTATTTACTATGTCTTATGCGAATTTTTCAGAGCTAAATCTAGATCTTAAGTAGCTGTATTTATAAAGATATACCTAGTTTTTTTTAAATTTGATATCAGTTTGTTTTGTTGTGTGTTGTGTCTAGGGGTAACCTTAGTCCTTCAAATCTGTGCAGATTTGTTTTCAACATAAATCATAGAACAGTATAGAACCACATACTAGCTGTACTTTAAGAAATTTTTTAGAGGAATCTTTTATTATATCCAATCCATGGCAGACAATACCATGTTTCATTCTGCTAGATGTGGCACGACGACGACGCGACGCGTTATTATCGGTCCAATCAACGGATAAGTCTACTTTGATCACCTATGGATTTGATCACCCAGGTGATCAAAGGACACCTAAGGCATTTCGTCCACGGGTCGACTTTCTTGCGATTTAAGTATGATACGGGTATCCTACGGGTCGACGGGAAGCGCTCTCGACGCAATCACGCATCGCGTCGGATATCAGTCTCGCGCGACTCGTGCTAGTCGCATGACGTCAAGCATTATGGCGAACGTGCAAAAAAATATTATTTGTGCAAGAAGTGGAGAAACATGCATCAAATCCAGGTGATCGAAGTGAAATAGACTTTATTATCGCGTTCGCACTTATAACACTACACCTACGTACCCCACATTGGCCCCTTAATATTGCACCATTAATTATTGACCTGGTGAACTCCCCCTTCATTCCCCTCGATTCCCCTTTGATTGTATCAGAAACACCAACATTGTGTGGAACCCTCGCACTCACCCGCACATCTCCTCGCGTTCGCACCAGTTTCGTGTGACGTCACGGCTGCCGGGTGCGCAGTTAAGTCGACCAATGTGCCCTGCCCAGCCCTCAGTTTTGCTTCATCTGATGCAGCATATTTGACTAATGGATATCACTTGTTCTAAGTATCCTCCTCTCCCAAAAGGCGAGACCCATACTAAAAACTGGGGGGGGCCTTCTGCTAACCCCGAAATCGGTGTACAGTAGTACAGTAGCGGCATACAGCCGCGTGTTTACAAACCTAGTGCCAGGCTTTCTCCATGAGCCTACTGCGCACCCTCTTACTTGGTTCTGTTTTTATAAAAGGAAGACAATCTCTCGTCTTGCCAAAGTAGCATTTTCAGACTACTATACTGTATGCCAAAAAACCTGACGCGAATTCAATCGCACACACTTCGCTCTAGCTCCCAGTTCTCAGCAATCGTCTGTCAGTTTCACAATCAGCTACCTCACACCTTGGGGCTTGCGCCTTTTTACCAAATGCGTGCACCTCGAAGTATTTTTAAATTTCCATTTCTCTAAAAGAACGAACGCACGACTTCTGCCCAAGACGTCTATAAAGTAGATTAGGATTGTCGTTTCTTGGATGAATCAACCAGATTCAATCGTGGTCTTCTGAAATGTAAAATGATATGGAATCATTCTTCTTTTTAGAAGATCATGATTGGCTTCGGGCGAGTTGTCTAGCAGTCGATCTGATTGGGCTATCAGAGGCGTCAACTGCCAGGCTCATTAAGTTAGACATTCAGTCAACTCCCATGATTAAAAACGTGATATTAAAGTAATTTTTCACAAAATAATTACTAGACTTAGCTGTTTACATGAGACTATTGTTACAGCGCATACGACACAGGAGTGGATGCGATCCCCGAGTCGTTGTTATCGGAAAGCGTTCGATATGAGACCTTGGAGTTCCAAGAAGAGACTGACGCGAAGAAGAAAATTGAAGCCACTGAAGGACTAGACACAATGGTAAGAAAAAACAATTTGGATGTTATTTTTATGTGCATGTTATTTATTTCTTTCTGATTTATTTATACCATTTTCCAATTTTTCGGCCCTGATTAAATTGAGCAAGTTCTGGTTCAAGTCTTGCACAGGTCTATTGTAAGCATCATTAGCACATGTGTTTGTGCATAATTTTTTAGAACTCTAGCATTCTAAAAAAACACAATCGTGTTACTTTTTAACATAACGGAAGATAAAAGCGGTTTTAATGCCACGATAGACGAAGCATGCTGCTGGAAGGTGAGTATCAGTTTTTTAATAGTTCCAATTCTTTCCTTTCAGTATCTCCACGGCCGAGTATTTCTTCAGCACGGCAGGCTTCTCAGGTCAGCAAACGTTGAGTTTCCATACAGCAAGGAACCTTACCGGGTGCACGCCCGACGTCTAGCCCCTGCCCAGTGCCACCTCTCACCTCCAGAATCCGACGACGAAAGGGCATCACCCAAGCGCACCAGAAATTCTAAAGTACCCCCCAAAAAACCCAAAAAACAACTCAAGTCCCCAACCAAAAACGCGAAAGACGTTAACGATAACACAAAAGTTAAAGATATCGTCACAAACGTTCTCAACAGCCCGAAAACGGTGAAAAACAAACAGCAAAACAAGAAAAATAAAGAGAAAAAGGACGACGCGAAACAAGACACGCAGAAGAGAGAGAGAAAAGACAGCAAAAATTCAACTTGCCAGAAAAAGGACGAGGGCTCGAAACCAAAGCAGCCTAAAATTGACCCAGTGTGTACAGAAATCAAAGCAGTTATTAAAAGCAGTAGTTGTGCGGAACCAGTGTGCACAGAGGTTAGAACAGAAGTAAAGAGTAATAGCTGGACGCGGGAGGAGGACAAAACTATGTTGCAAGTGCTAAAAGGTGAAGCTGATACTGAGCAAGTCTTCGAAAGAGTGAGAGAGTTGCTTCCTCACCGCTCCGTAACAGAGATCAAGGAACGATTCTGCCACGTCATGACCCTACTGCAGCAAATGGCTGTCGGAGAAGTCACTTAGCGCTAAGGAAATTAATTAATCTGTAAGCGAAAATAGTATTTATAATTTTTGTAAAAATAAATTGTTATTTTTACTTTGAACTTTCATGTTGTTTTCCTTTTACCCCGATAGGATTAGTAATCAATTGTTATCATTTTTAGAACTTTTAACTTTGTTCAGATTCCTTCTTCACAAAATACCAACCGAATTGAAAAGCTCCTCCTTTTTGAAGTCGGATAAAAAAGGGCCCTCTCTATCATAAGTTGTTGTTTAAGTACCAAAAAGTTTATAAAACGTAATAGGTAATTACATCCTCTTTGAAGTTTCTAATATCTATGTCAAAATGTAACATCAACCAAAACATCAACATCTCAAACTGATGGATTGTTTTTGACATGTTTTATTTTGTTAATTTTTGTAAATAAAGTCTCATGTTTCGATTGAGCGATAACTATTACCAACGAGAATGCTACCTCAAGCAGGAGCAAGTGCCGACACAAAGCGTGATGATAAAAAAGATGTCTCCGCCGCTGGCAAACGTTTACTTCAAGTCCATGATCCCGAAGCTCAAAGTGCTGGCTGGTCTTGAGCCGCCCATGAAAGGAGGAGGCAGCGATTGGTACATCCCTCCTCAGGAGCTACTAGAAGGCAAGATTTCTCTCAAGCCCATGAAAAAAGAACACCTAACAAAACTAGGCTTCAATGGAATTGATTACTTCGGCGAGAAAATTGTTGCACATCATCACAAATGCATGGACGAAGAAAAGGCCCAAGTGCTCCTCGAAAGCGACATAAACTGGAAAAGAACCATCGAAGCTAGCTGCAGGCAGCAGTGGGAAGATACCTCCAGGGAAGCAGCACGACGAAACACAGAAAAAATCCAAAGCGCCTTCCGCGAATTCACCACTCTGTACACAACGTCCATTGCCAAAGTAGAAAGCCTTCTTTTTGATGCCACTATTGAAGAAATAAAGAGAATTAGAGAAGAAACGTTTCAAAAAATGGATGAACATTATAAAACCCTTTTGAAAGAACAAGCGACTATGTTATACGATAGATACACCGAGAAACTTAACGTAGAAAAGGCTAGATTGAAACAAAAATTCATACGAAACGTGGAACAAACGCGCAGCCAAATGGGTGCACAACTGCATGATATTCAAGAGGAAAAACACACAGCCATAGAGAAACTGAGAAACCTATTTGAATGCCAGAACTTAGCCTGTCAAGTATACGTAGCGCTGAAAGAGCGAGAGGAGTGTGAAAAAGAAATAGCACTTTCTAAACATAAACACGAAAAACAAGCTAAAGTTTTGAAGGAAAAGATTGCTATGAAAGATTTTGAAATCCGACTCGCAAAGGAGAAAGAGAAGAAGCGTAAAGAATTCAACAAAATATGGCAAAAGAAAATTTGCGAAGTGGTGAAAAAATTCCAAATGTTTGTATCGTATTGTCTGAACTCTTTGCCAGAACACGCAGAGTTCTTTATGAACATGGAAAAATTAATGTTGTTGCAGCTCAACGAAGCAATGGAGAATCCTAGTGCTGAAAGCATTTTTATCACAGAAGAAAACTTGTTCCATACTCCAGTTCCAAGACCGCATCCTTTCTTTCTCTTTTGCGACAAAGGATACAAGCCACATTTAAATCAAGATCTATGTCCGAAGCACTGCACGTCCAGCGCTTCACAACTCCCCGTTATAGTCGTCAACAAAAGGTGTATTTACGCTGCTTGTGATAACTTTGAGGTGTTCTCCGATAAAATTAAGCAGTACATTCATGGGCGTCGCGGAGAAGACGTTGATTTTCTAGACGACCACGACTACACTTATAACATACCTGTGACTTTTACGCATTCACAGCAGTTGCTGGAGTTAAAAATGGAAAGTTCTTTGATGCAAATCTTGCAAAAGGAACATCCGAATATAAAGCAAGTGCAAACCCAGTGCTGTATATGCAAGATACCTCATTGCTTCTGTAGTCGGCTAGAAGCGGAGAAGATTCCTTCAGTCGTTCGCCTTGAGCCTGTAGAGGAGCCGCCTTTGCGTTTGATTCCGTCCGGCAACAAGTTAGATACGAGAAGTGCCGAGTTGATTCACGAACGAGAGCCTAAAGTGGAGAGTTACATCGATTACATGGAGCCGAAGAAATGCAACTGCGCCGGAAGAGCAAAAAAGAATATACGGGAACATTTACCGGCGTACATGAGGAATGTGTCTAGATTTTACCCTCCAGACTTGCCCCATTATGAGCCTTGCTCCGTCGCGGCTTTGAAGAAGTTGGTCAAAAAAGCTCAAGGCAGGCGTTCTCCGCCGGAACTTATCAGAATTCCTTCGAGAACTAAGGAAGTGAGCACGCAGTACTCCGACCAAGAGTTCGATTTGTTGTGCACTTGCTTCTCAGACGAAGAAATTGACCGGCTGTTCAAAGAAATCTTTGCTAGGCCTGGCGACTTCCATTTTGTTGATGGATCTGTTACTGCTAGCCACTTGGAAAGGCAAACAAGTTCGTTTGCGACGCATCGGGCACATTCACTGAGGAATTTGATGGCCGCTTCGCCACATCTAGAAGAAATATTCAAAAAGACAGGATGCGACTTTGACGATTAAAATAATTGGTACCTAATGTAAAATAAAAATGATTAAATCAATATTACTATTTTAATCTCTACAAACTTTTAGTACAGTCAGAGTCAATTAGTTCGTGACACCCAAAGTAGCCTATAAGTTCGCGAACGTCTATGGATGTTATATCAACTTTTCGGCGCTGACTGTACCTACCCTACACATATTTAAGAGGAAGTGCTTCTAATGAAATTCAGTCTTTTTCGAAGTATTACGGGCCATTATGTAGTCACTACGATAGCATCGCGTGCTTATCGGATAAAACAACAGTCTTCATATTGTGATAATATTTAAAGTATCCGGATAAGTAAGGTGTGTAGTACACGTTAGGGGCTTATTCCACTATTCGATTCGATTAGTGATCTTTTTGTTCACTATTCCCCGTTATATTAGGATTTTATTTTTAACATTATAAGCTCCATTGGCGTTAACGGGGAATAGTGAACAAAAAATTCACTAATCCCCGTTGACGGGGATTGTCAATGGGGAATAGTGAAATAAGCCACGCTAGGGACACATACATCACTCTAACACATGAGCATAACCGAATAGGGAGCAGCTTCCTATTCCCATAAAATATTGTTTTTAGGAGGAAACAAATGTGTCGAATTGAAACTGCCTATAACATATTTAAGCTGACAATGATTCAGTTTCTTGCTTGCGCTGTTTCTTTTTAGCACTAGCCCACCCCACAAGGGTTGCAGTGTAGTGAGTTATTGCTTAATAAGAAGAAATATGTATGTTTGGATGTGTAAAAGGCCAATTTACTGAAACTGTGTACCTATTTCTTAATGTTGTTGCCTAATAAAACCAAAAAAGTAAATGGAAGATTTAGGGCTGATTTTTCAATCGTCGGATAACTTTTAACTAAAGAATAAGTTTGGCACATTGACAGTTTCAGTATGGAAAATATGTCAAAATGACAAGTTTATTCTTCAGTTAAAAGTTATGTGACGATTGAAAAATCGGCCCTTAGGCATATAAATGAAACACAATTTTAGTCTATAAAACTTTTTTTTATTAAAAATCACTGCGATTGTGTAATGTCGACGAAGATGCGCAAACGCATCGACGCCGAGCGTCGCTTACGCACAGGATCTGGCAAATACAGTTAACAATACTCTATATCATATGATCTTACATCCCGCCGGGCGGGCGATACATTCACAAACATTATTTGATTACAACTAAATGTAAGCGAATCGGAAAACAAATGCTGTCGAATCTATGTATTGAAATACAAAATAAATACATTTATTACATTCGGTGTAAAATTTACCCAGAATATCTGCGCAGTTTTACTTGCGCGTACAAACATTACATATTTTATAATTATATAAGAGATTGTATTAGACACGTGAACCTAGCGACATCGTGAGACCCGACTCCGTTACACCCATTCGGATACTAAACCGATTAAATTCTTAATTAGTAATGTCAGTCCTAGAACTTGACACCGGGCACCGCTGCCGCCGCCGACGCCTATGTGTGGCCGAGTGTGCCCCGAATGCAAACATGTGCATGTGGATTGAGTGATCCTTGCTTCAATCTTAACAAAAATCGAGGAAGTTTTACTTAAAATATGTTAAAACATTGCGATGAAGTTTAAAAATTTGTTAAACCTAAGATAAAAATGTTATGGCCAATAAATAGGAGCACTCATACCGCACGCTTTAAGAAAACGTCAACATGTTTATTTGAGAAAATAAAGCCTTTCCACTTCTTTTTATAGTATAGAAAAATTGTTAAGAATATGTTAAAACTATTAACAAATTCAGAAATTCCTTGCACGTCCCGTTCCAAAGTTATGACGATTATTTAGGATCACTCACACCGCACACGGGCCGTACGAGTGCTCTTCAAAATAATGACTTTTTATTAATAAATACGTTTTATTTCTGTTGGGAAATGTGTGCAAACTGACGAGCGAATTTGTTAAAGAATAAGTGTGACAAAACTTAAAAGCTGAAGGAAGAAATTAACCTTTATTCTTTCCTCCAATATGCCGTGTGAGTGATCCTTACTTTTACCTCTTGTCAAAGATCAACGTACGCATGACACATGTCAGCAGAGCACCGTGCGACGTGACCTCACTCTGGAACGCCTCGAGTCGTGCGAGTTGACATCGTAGGAAGCCATTGGAGCCTTCGTTTATCAATTGTTTTATCGTTTGTATTTTGTTTCTTACCTCCCACTCTAGCGCCGAAAGCCACGCCCACCGCGCACAGCGAGTTGAATTTGAACGATTCGTGCGCGGCGATTTATAGTAGTTTTCAAATACTCATAGAAAAAAAATTACAATGAATTATTTTAAATTTCAAAGTAAATATTTTAGATAAGATATTCTTCTATTATATTAAGCTTTTTTTGTGTTGAATAAAGGAAGAATATTGGTGAAAAAATCACTTTGATTTTTGGGTATTTCACGTTCTTTTAATTTGTGATTTCTTAGTGTAAAATGCTTAAATCTAAAAATTTTCTCAGATAACTATTTGCCCAAGGATCTATGCTATAGGATATATATGTTTGTTAAATCGTTTTCACAGTGTTTTTATAAAAATTTCAGCTTGTAAACTGACGCTAAAGTGGAAATTTACAAAACCTGTGTGGACTTATCTGGATAGAATTCTTAAATGCTAAACTAATCGCAATATTTTCTCAATTAACTATTTAGACGACGAAATTGTCTAACTATTACGGCCCGTGTGCGGTGTGAGTGATCCTAAATAATCGTCATAACTTTGGAACGGGACGTGCAAGGAATTTCTGAATTTGTTAATAGTTTTAACATATTCTTAACAATTTTTCTATACTATAAAAAGAAGTGGAAAGGCTTTATTTTCTCAAATAAACATGTTGACGTTTTCTTAAAGCGTGCGGTATGAGTGCTCCTATTTATTGGCCATAACATTTTTATCTTAGGTTTAACAAATTTTTAAACTTCATCGCAATGTTTTAACATATTTTAAGTAAAACTTCCTCGATTTTTGTTAAGATTGAAGCAAGGATCACTCAATCCACATGCACATAATGCAAACTTATCACAGTACTGTACGATTGCTATCGCGCTTACGTTTTTAAGCTTGAGATTAATTTTGGACCGCAGCTGATAACTGAAAGTCGGCAGACTTTCTTTTGTCTTTCATCATCCGCTCGATCTAAACGCAAACGCGATAGTAAAAGTACAGCGTCAAAAACACACATTCCGGGTTCCCTGGTAAATGCGGGGTCGAAGTAATACTGGTATCTGTTTTGGTATAAGTCCAAGCTGGCGCGAACAGATCGAAATAGTGCCTACTCGTGTTTACTAATATTTAAACCTATCAAATATCATAGTAGAATTTTAGATCCGAGTCCATAATATAACAAATGTAAATTATCGGCTCGAATACAACCCCGCTACACATAAGGCCAGCCACATAAGAGAGAACAAAACAGGTATTCCCACCGATCGTACATTATCCCAAAATTATACGACTCAAAATTATAGCAGGGCTGTATAATTGTGATTCTGTTCTTTTATCCCGCCAGCCGTAAGTTTAGTTCTCCGCTATACCCGTCTCTGTCTGATGCCAGCATCTCGGGATGTGCGAGAGAGGCGGGTATAGATCGTTTCATCCACGAAGACGGGCCCCACCAATTTTAGATCCGAGTAATCCGAGCGTCATTATTGTAGCGTGTGCACTCATGGATGATTTAACGTGTACCGATAACACTCAAACATTGTCAATCACTCAATGGTGGGGCGCGTCTTCGTGGATGAAAAGATCTAAAGTCCGGTCGCCGAGCACGTAGAATTTCGTCCAATAACCCCAAGCTACCGTGTCGCGCTAGCACACTCACTGATCCGCCCGTCGCACAGTCGCGACAGCAATATAATTACGCGCGAGCGATAAGGATGGGTAGCTTGGGGTCATTGGACGAAATTCTACGAGGTCGGCGACCGGACTTTAAACAGTGGAACACGCGCGGGACGGTGGTGCGGTGTCGGGGCGGCGGCCTCGTGTCGGCGCTTAGCTGTAGAGGTCGTCGTCGCCGCCCTCCTCTTGGAACGTGGGCTGGTCGCCGCCCGACGTGCCCGTGCCGCCTGCCGCGCCGCCGCTCGTCGGGAATCTGAAGCGAAAGAACAGGTTTAGTAAGCAATGAGAATGGTACTCGGTGAGCGCTGAAGTGCTAGGAGTATCGCATTTGCAATAGGATAGGGCCACTACAGAGTAACGCCAACTGGTGAGCACAAATATAAGTAATACGCTCGCAGTTTGCCGCACACCCTGTCTGAGGTGTTTGTAATTCAATGGCAGCAGCACTTTGGTGGCAATCACCAAAGTTATGCAAACCTACGCCGCGATCGGCAATGGATAGGTGAACGTATATGGGTCATTCCACAAAAATATGTCAACTCTTAGTCCGCGCCACATTTCACATGAAATATTTGTTAATATTTTATTCCAAAATTGTTAAATAACAGCTCACAATGTGCTTTATTCATCACCCATTTATATTTTTTGAAACTATTTTTAAAACATCTTAAATTCCTTTTGAATGACCCAAAACGTCATTCCCTAGGCATGTCCGTACTCCAAAAGTTTGTGTTTTGGGACCCACATTTATAAAAACATCAACTTTATCCTTTGTTTTAATTAACGAATAATCTATTTAAATGTATATTACACCAAATTCTATTAATATTTTGCGGTTTCAATAAACAATAATTTGATTTTCTTTAGTTGAAAAAGAGTCTACAGTTTTTAGCGTCATTCCCTCGCCACGCACTGATTTTATAATTTTGCGCTTTAATATGTATTTAGAGTGAATGACATTTAGTTGAGTTTAAAGTACGATACGAAGTTATCCTCAGACCATACTGGCTTTGCGGTAGCCGTTTTTTTTTAAAGTACGATACGAAGTTATCCTCAGACCATACTGGCTTTGCGGTAGCAGTTTTTTGAATTAGTGCAAACGTGCCAGTTGTTACCGAAACATGTGTTAATCCAGTCACTTCGTCAGTCCCTAGTTGAGTAGCTTTATTGATTATAATAGGAAATTGTATATAATTTAATAGTATTTACGTGTGGTTTTTTGGCTATTTTCGGCACATCGTATTAAGCATCTTATAATATAAAGTTAATCTGCATTTGTGTTAAGTTTTACTCCAAATCGTCAGTCCCTAGAGCGTCAGGCCCTAGCTTTAAACGGCACTTGGGACTAAATTACTAGTTAGGGAATGATGTTTTTTATATAGTGATAATAACAAAACAACTACATTATGTGTATTAACTTATCTATAAATGTTAAGGTTATAAGTTTTATACTTTTTTAGAAGTCATATAGGAGTAATGTAGTATGAAAAAATTGAAAATTATAATTTCTCCTAAAATAAAGCATAAAGTGACTGGCCCTTTTAGACATAACATAATTAAGTAATAAACAATAATTTACACTAACAAAGTATTCAAAAGCATCTTAAAAAAGTTACGGACAAAATGACGTCGAAAATATACAGATTTTTATGGAATGACCCATATAATGGCATTTATCACTATCGTCTCCGTCATCTATCACGCATCTCTGTGATCTTTGGAAGACATGAACATTTCATCCCGGCTAATATCATGCCAAGACATATTGATAACATTCAACCCGGTTAACTGCCCACCTGGCAGCCGTGACGTCACATCGACGCTATGGTATGGACTGGGCGAACGCAGGGAGGAGGTAGTGGGAGAGTCGCATTCCAGCGACGTGCGCGATTAACTCCATCGGGTTGTATGTTTATCTAGATAATTTTATGCAGCATAATTAATTATACTTTATAAATCGTCCGTGACCCTCACTCGGCATGGGGCACACTGAAAACCAGCGCCGCACAGTAGTTTGATTTTAAAAATAGGTGGACATACGATCGAAAATCATAATTTCACCGAAACAAAAATTGTTTTGGATAGCATTTTGAATGCTGATCAACATTTGTTATTATGCATTTTTCGTAAAAACGAGCCTTTCATGCTTAAAAAAATATGACAAAAAAAATTGTATGGAGAAAAATCGTTTTTATTTTTTTTCTGGCCACTGTTGCAAACTGTAGCGGTCAAACCTTATGTAGTCGTAAGTACCTATGGTGCCTAATATTACTACATAAAAAATTTATGCGGGCACGCGCGGCGAAGTGAGTAAT